>NW_016158850.1:0-54527 GCF_001687245.7 Rhagoletis zephyria | reverse complement strand
ATATAAAATGTGGATATCTTTAAAACAGGAGCAGCTAGGATTTCAATTTAAGCGGATTCTTAACCTTAAGATATCAACAAATACAACCCTGCTTTCAGATTTTGTCGACATTTTTATGCAACCTATCTTCGCTTCCTGCCCACCGTGTGCAATAAGCGTTTTTGTGAAGCTCTAAAAATTACAACTACAACATTTGAACATAGCCCCCATACCTTAAGGTAAGACGTATTCTACGTCAAAAAGTTAAGTAAATAATATACATATACAAAACTTACCCAGGCGCTGGCGGTTGGGCGACGGGCATCGGCATGGGCATCTCTCCATGAACGCTATAAACGAGAAAAAGGTGGAGTAAAAATCAAATTTCAATAGGATTCTGTTGCTCTTGTAAAAGTTTGTTAGCTATTTTGAATTGGCGCTGGCAAATGTGTTAATTACTTACCCTGTTTGCGTTGGATACGGTGGGTACATGGACTGCTGCTGATAACCAGTGGCGGGCGGCATTTGTGTAACTGGATAGCCGCCAGGTGCAGTGTGTGTAGTTGATGTCACAACAACTGGTGCTGTAGAGAAATTAAGCGGAATTAATTTGATTATTAAATACATATGTATGTACATATTAATACGTAATATAAAGATTTGAAGAAGTTTTATTGTTGAGAACAGCAAAAACCTCTACTTATGTATCCTAAAATTTTTTCTTGAAAAAATATATAAAAAAAGAAGTTACGCATTTTATGTCTCGCTGAACAAATTTTTCCAAAAGTCCTTCGCTTTAAGTTAAAGTCTTTAACATACGGTTTGTCTCAGAATTCAATGTCCATTTTCATGTATTAATAATGAATCTGGATAAAGCTAACAAATTGCGATCAAAATCATACACTCAGTATTAGTGTTGTGTTCCGGAGCTCGCAAAAAAATCTATGAACGGTTATTTTGAACAGACTAGGTGCTTTATATGTTTTTCGGGTCGCTGCACACGAATCTGAAGTGCGTTTTGCTCCATCACTTCAGGATTTTTTTCTAACCTTAAAAAATATGGCTGACTTTATGTAGTTGCAGACAAAATTTTATAAATATTGACGGATTCACCTTAATCATGGTAACCTAGGTCGCTTATAACGAATAGGATTCAGACTTTCAAAATCCAAAATGACGGCTTGGAGCCGTGGCGTGTGGCGGTCATAATTTTTCAAATTTATGGAATTTATTTGAAACATGCACTTAGATTTTAAAAATCAAAGTCCAATATGAGGTCGAAAGGAACTCAGGAACAACGACATAGAATGGGCGTTTGAATAAGGTGGGTCCCCTCGCCTTCTACCATTCTTAAAAAAGATTTAAGTAAATCCGTCAATATTTTCATAAGGCCGGGTTAGAAAACCTTTCATAATTTTTTTGTGTGGTTCGTTCAAAGCAACTGGCAAAAACGGTGCTTTACAAAAATAATATGAATTGCATCCTCATGGAAAGCTTAAGGCGAAAAATGCACGAGCTATTTTTCATTCCCAATGAGTTGTGTCTAAAATAAACTGCCGATTTACAGTTACTATGTTTTTTTAACCAAAAAGCTATAAAAACTTTTACGCTATTTTTACAATTTTAAGGCAAATACACAGCTAACTAGATGTCTCATTGGTTCAACTATAGTTAAAACCAAGGGCGTACCCAAGATCAAATGTGGTCCTTAAATGTAGGAAGCAAATTCTTACATCAGATTTCTCAACCCCTACGCCGATGCTACTATAGTCGAAGATATCACATATAAATTTTGGTCCCGATTGAAGTCGGTTAAGGCGTGTCGCACAGAGGTCGAAAATCAGATTACCCTATGAAGACGTCTTCACCAACTTCCATGGGGGCATATGTCCTTTGACCCCTTTGCGACACGCCTTAACTGACTCCAATCGGTACCAAAATTTTAATGTGATATCTTCGACTATGGTGGTATCGATTTGGGGTATCAGATGAAAAAAAATTTATTTTAATTTTTTGAGTCTCTATACAGGAATTTGTAATTTGCCTCCTGTGCGACACGCCTTAACCGTCGCCAATTGGCACCAAAATTTATATGTGACATCTGTGACCGTGGTATTACCGATTGAGCGGATGAGACTAAAAAAAAAGTTAATTTGATCTGGGGTTAAGGACCACCCTAATGTATATATAGTGAAAATTTAGAATCAAAAATCGCGCGATAGTGTTAATAGTTTTATATACAAAAAAACGTCGCACTTGCTACTAAAATACTGCTTTATAGTAACAAAAAAAGCTGCAGGCGAAAATTTAGTTAACAACGTATTTTTTTAAAGAAAAATATATGGGGTATTCACAACGGTGTCGTAAGTGTCGTATTGCTGTTCTCGAGAGCTTTAAACGCCTAAAAAAAATGCTACGGGGGTTCGCAAGTACCATCATTGAATTGAATGGGCTACCAAACTGCATACCCAATAAGTTCTGAATAAAGTTTAAATTTTTTTTGAAATTTTTTAAATTTTCTTGAATTGTGCACAAGGTTTTAAACTTTGACCTACATATGTATATGGTTTATGGTATATGACCTACTATATTTTTATATATTATTAATGAAAAAATTTATCACGCAAAGCATTGTGAATATTGTAAAATATAAAAGTGTGCTATTTACGTACATGAGCGCCACTGTACATACATATGTTTATCAGATCAATAATACTCATAGCTACTTATCTTTGTCATTAATTATTTGCTTTGTAGTAGCATTTTTTATTTGCTTTAACTATGTACATAAGTATGTATGTATGTATGTATGTATGTATATTTTTCTGTTCTTTTCTGTTTTTTTTTCAATAATATCCAACCTTTATCGGAAATCTGTTCCTTTGTGTGTCGTTTGCGGCCTCGCAAAGAAAATGCGCCCACTACGGCCAACGCGAATACGAAAAAAGTTATTGACAGAGTGAAGATCAAACTATCGAAGAACATTACAGCGACAATTAGTCAATAATGTAAACAAAAATAAATAACAAATAAGTAGAAATAAAAGCAACACCAAAACGCAACCTAACACAAAATGTATTCAATCAGTACTAACGAAACATTTCAGCGAGAAATCTTTGTCCACTCATTGTTTGCAAACGAAGTTTATAAAGTAAATGCCTACGATAAGATGTTAGCGCTTGGGTAATAAAAACTAAAATAAATACAAATTATATACGTATGTATATCTACATACAGTATCGGTCATATATATCTATAGCACGCCATTCCAAAGTGATATTGTGTGCCACTTATGTTTATTTATTTATTTTTAAGAATTTTCAATTAAAATACAGTTCTTTCTCTAACAAAACCCATATAAACCCAAGTTTAAAAACTTATAGAAAACTACAAAAAAGTGCAACAAATTTTCACCTAAATTTCAAACTTTTTTCTCCGAAGTGTTTGAGTTTTTCTGAAAACACAGTTTTATAGCCCAATCAATTTTAGTCTAATAATGTGCAAGTTTCAAGTGGCTAAAAGTTACCGCTGATTTTTTAGAATTTTTTTCGCCAAGGATGTTGCGGTTTTCGTCCATATACAAATAAATTGAGTTTATTCATTATATGGAAGCCAATGCGACAAAAAAAATTCTAAAAAATTAACGGTAATTCGTAGCCACTTGAAATTTGCACATTATCAGACTAAAATTGCAGGGGCTAAAAAACTGTGTCCTCAAAAAAATTCTATCTCTTCCGAGAAAAAAGTTTGAAATTTAAGTGAAAATTTGTTACACTTTTTTGTAGTTTTCTACAAATTGTTGAACTTGGGTATATATGGGGTTTGTCCGAGAATGAACTAAATTTTAATTGAAAATTCTTAAAAATAAAGAAATAAACATAAGTGACACACAATATCACTTTGAAATGGCGTGCTATAGATATGACCGATACTGTACATTAGACCGTAGCACCTTACAAGCAAACAAAAAAAAGTTCAGCGTACACCACTGAGTCTAAAGTGTTTTCGCAAGGAAATTTCGAACTTGGGGGTCGCCAGTTTACATTTTACTAAAATAATCGAAATACTTACTTAGCAAAAGATGAATA
Source organism: Rhagoletis zephyria (assembly GCF_001687245.7). Lineage (NCBI taxonomy): Eukaryota > Metazoa > Arthropoda > Insecta > Diptera > Tephritidae > Rhagoletis > Rhagoletis zephyria. Next base: position 50,460 of record NW_016158850.1, on the reverse strand, counting down.
GTTTGTTGAGTTCTTTAATTTGCTGACATTAGGGTGATAAGAACAGAGATCTGGTGGTTAAGTACTAGAATGGTGTACCTGAGGCCAATGAACTTTGGAAAAAAGACGCGTTCTCGAGACAAGAACATTGATATATCATACTTTAAGATTTTTGTAAATGGAAAAAAATCCCTAATTTTATTTTTTTTTTAATTATATTTAGAACTACATCAAAGCCCTTGAAGTTTTCCATGTATTTAAAGTGGGGAAAAAAACTTTTCTTTGTAGAAATGGTACAGAATCTTTTAAAATCAATATTTTCAATCGGAAATCTGTTTCTCTTCAGGAGACTTCCAACAAAAATCTCCTATTGTATATTTAACCATTTCTTAATATTAACTATTTTTGATAGGTCTCCCAAAAACTCTTAACAATGCCATTGGGGCTTATGAAAAATCGTTAGCATTAAAAAATAGTAAAATAAACAATTTGGTATTATTATTGGAAGTCTCCCGAAGAGAAACACATTTTTTTTTTACCACCCTAATTGTACATGCTTACGTACATACTTAAATTTTATGGATACGTATTTTTCCCTTTAGATAGCGACGGATAAGTGTACATTATCTGGCAGCATAAAGAGCTAAGGAATATACAGTGGTGCACTTATAATTAGAAACCGTGTACAAAAAAACGAAATCACTGGACAAATTTTTTGAAGACCGAACTGTAGGGGAAATCATACAAACTTAATTTTACAGTTTTTCTAGATCAGGTCATTTTCCCAAGATACAAGCGGGTATACAGTCCTCGCCTGCTACACCATAGGGATAGTTTGTTGAGAGATCTTTGAATTAGAAGGATCAATATTGAGAGGTGTTTACCCGAGTTCCAAGTTATGTTTACTGCTATGTTCCACAGAAGCGTTTACCCTGCCTGGGGCGTACCCCTAACCGTGAACCTTTTTATTTTTGATTCACCTAATCCCGTTCGATAAACGAGATTAGTGAATAGCTTACTCCCAGATTTAACAGCGATTATTAAATCGCTCCAGGAAGCTTAAAACAAAGGAAAACCTTCGGACGGCGTTAAACGCACACCGTCTGCAAAAGAGACATAACTCAGAATTACACGTTCGTCAGCGAATGCGAAAAACTATTTCTTAGCACATGATAATCATATGTGCAAGGAAGACTTTACCTTAGGTTTTTTCATCAAATCATAACAAAAAACTTGCTCCAGCTTTTGCTGAAAGGTAAATAAAAGCTCTGTGTACATTTTTGGTGCAAAATTTTTAAAATGCCAAATTTTGAGTTGTGTGACTTTTGAAGATCGCTTGCGATATCTATTACTACACATTCTAAATATGCTCACACAACTTACAGTTGCTAGCACTTTTATTAGAAACAAAACAATAAAAGGCCGCAGCAAGGAACAGCAGTACTACAACAATAATTATTGAAATAAAAGCCGCGACAACCATCACCGTTTTGAGAATAATTTCGATTTAACTGAGGAATGTGTAAGTGCATCCAACGGGCAAAGACCAAAAACTAGTAATAGATAATTCTGTATTTTTTTTTTGTCTATGGTGAAACGCATTTAAACGTGCATACATATATATGTATGTAACTATATCTATCTAATCGACGTGAAATAGATTAGAGCGGTACTGCCCCCTAGATCACATGAATATAAATTTATGAGCCTGCAAAAAAATACTAACTAAGTATATTAGCCTGTTGCAACTCATCAACTAGAATGGAATGATTAGTTCGATATCGATTACAATTGACTGTTACCTAATTTTCTATGTCTCGATAATTACCTCAACTTACAGTAATTATCATTGTGAAACACAGGTCGTTCCGTATGAACTGTAAAGAGCTTTGCTTTGTTTATTTTATAATGTAGTTCGTCTTAAGAAGGGACAGTCTACTTAGTACAAAAAATTATCGAAAAATCCGCCAGGCGATAGAGAAATGAGCGTATTCTTGCCCACGACCCAACACTCTCCATTTCTTCCTCGGCGCGGCAGTTTCGCCAGAAGTCATTGGCTGGCAAACCCATGCTGTCAGCATGGCCTCCAATGAAGCAGTGACCCGTTATGTTTCCGGTCACTTGCCTGAGTAGAGAGCGCTCTAACCGTCAGCCAGATTTGTCGAGCCGTCCCATACGTGGACGTGGGGGACCATCTTTTATTCGCCTTCTCGAGGAAATGTGTTTTATGCCATGTGTTCTAGATAGATAGCGGTATGCCCGCACCGTGCGAAGAGTTGACGTCGGACAGGGTATTCCCTTCTCGCAGGCTCCTCTGCTGTACGGTTACCTTCTATATGCCTCTGTGACCAGGCGCGCACACAATGTGGGTAGTTGAGTTTGAAGCTACATAACTCGTTGAGGACTTTTCTATACTCTATCGCAATTATTTACGAAGTTTCACACCAATCCAATGGCTTAATAGCGCATGGCTATCGAAGTGTATAGTTACTGAATACAGATGAAGAGAATATTCGATGAGGCAAAGTGCAGCCTCTTTTATGGCCGCGAGTTCCGCTTGAAAGAAACTGCAATGGTCAGTCAGCCTAAAGCAGAAGTCTAATGGGAGGTCCTACGAGTGTCTTAGAATTAGTTTAGAGTCATCCGTGTTGAGGGCTGTAGAGTGTTCTTTGAGGTCCCAGCCCAAATCGTGCTTCCTCGAAGGGAGCGAGTCGAGCTCGAGCGGCGGTGTTATGTGGTCTGTAGACCTAAAAGCATTGCGGTAAGGGCATTTCTGTCCCGCCCCTCTACCTTGAGTTGCCAGGTCTGTTTCCTGTCCAAAATGAGGCCCAAGAATAACAAGAAGCATTCTCTCTGTTCTCGTTTCTGCAGTCTAAAGGTTCAACATACCACGGGCTGTCTTACTCCTCAGAATTTCAGCAACAGTCAACCGTGCTTTATATGAAATTTCTGGGATAGAGCAGGCGCTTAACTAGAGAGTTCACTTTAGCAGCATTTCTGTTGTTGACCATTCGATTACACTTTGCATAAGAGATACATCAAAGATTTCATGCAAGTTCTTTAAGGAAGGGAAACGTTTTATCTCCACTGCTATGGAATTGCGTGCTGAATTAATTCCAGCTTAACTTGACCTCGAAATCAAGTTTGCAGAATTATTTTGATAGTCTATCAATTTAAGAGCCCCCGTCGCTGAATTTTTGAAATCTTAAACTATCTAAAGAAGTCTAAAGCCGCGGCCCAAACACTCGTTGCATACAGCATTTTAAGACCTTTTTTTATCTGCGCCCCGTTCGTCTCCCGAAAAGACACTTCAACACATTCCATTTACACATACTTACATATTTGAACTAGAGTGAACTAACAATACGACTTAGGGCGTCGAACAAGCTGGGGATGACGGATAAGGGCAACCTCTCCATTTTGAGGCAGAGTCGGTATGGATCAGAGATACTGTGGCTATCATATCAAGGAGATCTTCTTGACGTACAACTTCGAAGTTGACTTTCCTGACAGAAGATAATGGAAGTCTTTTACCATTCTAAATTCATGATGAAATTTCAATATTGAAATATAGCTCAAAACAGGATTTGGCAATCACTTCCAGCAACTTTCACTGAGGGAAACTTACAGAAATGGGGGCTATTTTTCAAATTACGGTCTATGTTATTGGCGTCGCGGTAAAGTCTGTTAGCATGATTAAACTTGCTTCTTCAAAACTCATGTGGCTTTAGGAGACAAGCCACGATGAAGACCCTTAGGTCGACAACGACTTACTCGATTATGTGTCTGGAAATGTCGAAGATGCCTTAGGTAACACACAAACAAACTATACTGGGATGCTAACAGCTGGTAGACCAATCTGGACACATGCGGAGAGAGAGCGATAACAAAGGACACGGAATTTACTCAAGCTTTGGAAACAGAACATAAAGCTTGGCCACATTAAATTTTCATTTCTTTACGTATAATATAGTATATACTTATATATGTATGTATATTATATAAATAAAATAATAAATTAGGTCAACTTGTTTGCGATTTTTACCCAAATACATTTTACAACAACGAGAAATGTTAAAAACAAACTATACAAACCAACACTATTCGGAAATCGTAGATAACGATGACGCATACGACGCCGACGACAAACTTCAAATAGGCAATAAAACAAAATAAACGCAATAATAGAACCAATAACTAAACGCAAATGATACGCCGTTCGATGATCCATCTTTATGCGAAGAATACACGAAATACACTAAAAAGTTAAGACATTTGTATGCTTTTCGAATAAACAAAAGAATCAATTCGGCTGATAAGTAAACAAACAAATGTGTTATGGTTGACTTCAAGCGCATTTTGATTAAAGAAAAATATGATAGGTTCATACATGATAAAAACATAGCAAGGTATAACCGTTCTCTCAATTTGTCGGCCATGATTTTTTTTTGAAGTTTGCCAACATTTTAAAATCATATAAAAGTGAAAACAAAAAATTGAAATTGTTCGAAATTGTTGTTGCTTGAGATTGAAAATGAAAATGTGTGTGTGAGTTTGTGAGTAAATTTAAAAATTAAATTGTTTGGAAACGTCAAGAATTTTAAAAGTGACTCTCAGCGGTTCTACCTTACTATATTTTTATCATGGGTTCATACATAAATGTAGCTTATTTGCTGGAAGAACGAGCTGGAAGAACGTCGTAACTAACAAAAACAATTTTTCAAGTTTTTAGTTAAGGTTCTGGTAAACGATGATAATAGTTCTCGTTAGGAAAGGAATTCACACTAACAAGAATGTATATTTTTACTCGCATCGTAGCGAATGAGAGTGAATTCCAATTCTCATGAGAATTATTCTCAACGTTTACCAGAACCTACGGGTTGTCGACATTGAACAAAAAACGAATACCTAAAAAAAAATATGAGAAGCATGTTTTACCTTAAAATTGAACCCAGAGTATAACTGCCGTTGCATACGATCTGGTCTACGATTTGCCGGCACAAAACTGATTCGCTGTATATGCGCCGCATTTTGAACGGCCTCGGAATATGCTGCTTTAGATATAGCAGGGAAACTTACCCTCTTTATATCGCAGCACAAAATAAAAGCGATCTTTATGTAGCAAAATGAGGATATTCAAACACTGAGAAAGAGGTTTACAAGAGCACAACAAGAAAATGATGTACATATGGCGCAGTGGCAAGCAAGGTGGTATGCTGCTTCAAACAGAAGGTGAACTCATCGACTCATTCCAAAGCTTAAAGCATGGCTTGATAGAAAGCATGGCGAGGTGAACTATTACCTAATGCAAATCCTCAGTGACCATGGGCTTTTTTTTAATTTATCATCATCGTTTTGGGCAAGCGGAAGATCTTTTTTTTTGTGACATTACCACGTGGTATTTACTTGTCCGAAATGCAGCGAGCAACGACTCAAATTAAACGAAGCTGCGAATGATTGAGTAGGAGGAAGCGTAGCAGGCGATCAGAAATTGGGACTGAGATTATGAACGAATACCCCGACCTAGTAAAATTTTCCGAAGAATAATTCTCTAGAACATTTTAATCCTCTCATGAGTATAAAAATTTGATTTTAGGGGGCTTTCTTAAGTAAGTATCAAAACGACCCTTTCAAGCAGGAGCTGATGGATTAAAATATTCCACGAAAATAGAAAATATTCACTATGAAATTTTACTATATTATATACCAGGAGAGTTTGTCATTGCAGAATTACTGCCTTGATGGTTCCTGACTGTCTATGAAAATGTTGACACGTTATTCTGAAAAAGTTGCAACATAGATTTTGGTCTTAAAATGGTACTAGCAAAAATTTGCAGACGTCAAAAAACCAGCCATTTGTCGCATTCAAACGCCAGCAAACCTCTTGCTTTTTTCAAAATATAATTACTGCATATTTTTTTCTTTTTATCTTATTTTTACCTAAAATCTATTTTATTCCAAGTAGACAAGCGAACTACATAGTCATGGTACGAGTACTAAATTGTGTAACGTATGTGAAATTCTTCAAAAGACATGTACACCACGTGTACTCGCGATGAATCATCCTACTAATTAATATAATAAATGTGAAAGTTTATACGTTTGTGGGTTTTTAGCTCATGATATTTTGCTTGCAGATAATAGTATATGAACTGGATTGAAAAAAATGCTACTATTTTTTTTTTAAGAGTTACCATCTGTTAAATATTTAAATTAAATTAATAAGTTCAATCAAACAATACAATACGGGCGTCAACGAGTTTAATTTCGAACATATTTTTGCCACCTGTTTGAAAATAAAATTTTGCACACAGATAGTTTATGACCAGGATTTAAAAATAGACTACTTCCTTGACCGCTTTTCCGATAAGACCAAATTTGGCACACTTACTAAGGATTTCTTAAAGATGGCCAAATTGGAATTATATATCTCTGGAAGTAAGTATTTGTGGCAGAGTACCGGAACTTGTTATTGTAAAGGGTTTCCGTCGAGTTAAAACGTTATAATCTCCACTATTTGCGTTTATTCTTTTGCTTTTTTTCTAGAATTTTTTTGTTGTGTGCTACATACTGTCGGCAGTTTAGTGTTCCACATATGGAACAAAAATTTATTAATCAATGAGTTTGTTCCATCATTCTTAGCAGCGCCAAAGGATTCAAAAAAAATAGACAGTCGCCCAAAGACAAACCACGAAATAATTATTACTTGGCTGTACTAATGTTTCGATTATTTTATTTACACAATTTACATTCCAGTGTGCTCACATTATCACGATCACGAAAAAAAAACACACATGATTTCATGACTCACAACGAGAAAATCATACTCAACACCCACATGCATTTAACGAATTCGAATAATTAAAACACTTTCAATACTAACCACTTGAAAACGTTGTGCTATTGTGCGTATTTCGTTTCTTTCGAATGGTTAAACAGCAGGATATGCACATGCACGACAGAGCTAATGCAGAAAAAATGCAGAACATTACAATTCCATCAATGGCACCAGTCGGCATTTTGTACTAAATAAATTTCTTTAAACTCTTAAAAATATTTTCTATAAAAAATATCACAGAATTTTAGGATACACGAACGCCAAAATTGTATGTTGATTCAATCGATGTGAACACTTAATGAATCAATAATAAATAAGGGAATTTCACATTGCGTGCTTTATGTACATACATCCATAACTAAACAATTGCAGAGATAAGATTAGCAAAATATGTAACTGAAAAATTTAGCTAACCCGTAAAAAAAAATGCTCAATGTGTAATACATAATAGGTTTATTCGCTTATTGATAGTTTTTGTCAGTGTTTGGCTGCTCGCGTACACAAAAATCCAGCAAAGTAGCGGAAATTGAGTGAGCAAAGTGGCATTTCATTTTGTTGAGAAGCAGACATTTTTCCAGCAGCAATTTGCCAGTAAGCAAACAGAAATAGTTTATAACTCGTCCAAGAAGAAAATGTGTCCTCGTGGAATAAATGAGAATTGAATTTCAATTAGGGTAGCGACTTTTAACGTTCGTAGCGTTCGTTTAAAATCTCCAGTAAAAACCAACCAACTGCCAAATTCCGGCGAAATGTCATCTGTTCTCTCACAAGAGAAAAATATCCCAAATAGTACGCGAACAGAAAATTTGCAGAAACTTGCAAGTTAGACGAACAGCTGATATAATTTTTTGTTTACATTCCAAAGTGTAAAATTTAAAACGTACGCAAAGTCATCACAAATTTTATTGATTAAACAAATAACTACTTATTTCTTACAAATTTAATTAGTCGCATTTTGTAATTTTTAACTTCCAAACCATCAAATTCAATTTTGTGATTTGCGTGAAATGCCAACCAGCTGTTTTTGACCAGCTGTTTCCTGTTGGCAAAAATTTTTCCAGCAGAAACCAGCAGCTTCCCCTCAAAAGGAATTGTCACTTTGCTCTCTCAATTTCCCCTACTTTGCAAGTTTTTTGCGTACGCGAACGCAAAAACTTGTAAGTTTTGGTTAAACATGAACAATTAACAGCTACGCGAACGCAACTACTATAAAGAGCGTCAGCTGTTCATTAAAATTGTAAGGTTTTTGCTCTTTTAGCATTCGCGTACTTTTTTGCAAACTTTTCTCTCCTTGAAAGAAGACAAATGAAAAATTCTTTAGAATAGAGAGGTTTATGCTGTAAGAATACGCGAACACACCTAAAATGAGAGTATTCAGTTGCAGCCGACCCAAAACTCTTGCTTAGCATATATTAGTTGCGTTTTTTTACTCATTTCCAGTAAAATCCAGTAAAAACTTGCAACTTCAACTGTCATTTTTCGCTCTCTCAATTTCCCCTACTTTGCAAGTTTTTTGCGTACGCGAACGCAAAAACTTGTAAGTTTTGGTTAAACATGAACAATTAACAGCTACGCGAACGCAACTACTATAAAGAGCGTCAGCTGTTCGTTAAAACTGTAAGGTTTTTGCTCTTTTAGCATTCGCGTACTTTTTTGCAAATTTTTTCTATGAGAGCGAATTCTTAGAAATAAAGTTACTGGAGATTTGCTGGCAAGTTACTGGATGATTTGTAAAAAAAACACAACTATTGTGTGTGATGCTTCATCTACTGCGTCCGGTTAGTCTCCGTTGGTTATTTTGGCGACGTGTAATATTAAACCGGCCGACCAATTGCGAGGCGAATTCAATACTTTTTCAAAGAACAGGCTGCCAAAAAGACGAGAAAGGTCAGAGGGATAGCCGTTTACCTTGAAACACAGGTTATAAATTCCATTTCTGGATGCTAATATCGAACAATTAGTCATGTGCAAAATAATAGGGACACGAAATGTTGACCAGTTTTGGCTGCTTTTCTTTTGTTTTTTTTTTTATGTTTATTATTTTGTTTATAAAAATGCTGTTCCTTATCTATCAAAAGCCACATATATATAAGTCTAAATCTCCAACTTTCTAGAAAAATTAGAAAAATTCAACAAAGTTTTACAACAACAACAAGCTTTTTAATAATTATCATGATACAAAAAAGAAGGTAGTTTCAATAAACAACTTTTGACGGATAATAAAATTTTTTGAAGTTTCATAAATTGTCAGTATTATCAACGGCCTTGCCACTTTGATAATATTAAAACAATACATCGGAGTATTTTCTTTCCCATATTTTTACCAATGTGAGNCGCGAATATTAGGTTAGCCTGTGACGGTGGACTGACACGCACACATAGATAACAGGTTTTCTATTTCATTTTGTTTGCATGTGCCACATGCACTAACACAATCATGCGTAGTTCATATATGATATATATATATATATACAAAACTGAAACCAGTTTTCGGCCGACTGCCCAGTCCAATGTGCGTTCGAGTGGTGGACTGCTCAGTCCGACTGAGCAGGCTAGTGTGCTCAGGCCCATTGAGATAAAATTTAATGGGCTACAAAACTGCGTAGTTAATTTTTTTTTTACTTTTATTAATAACTTTGCTGTAAAATTTTGTTGAGTTTTTATAATTTTCTACAAAGTTTGAAATTTGGACTTACAGGTTTTTGATAAGCTGTATTTTTATAAAAAAATAATAATAATAAATATTAAACAAACAAATGAAAAATAGCCAAAACTGGTCAAAATATGGTGTCGTACCTGACAGGATAGCAATACTGTGACATTTTAAGTTGGTAACCCCGCAGTCGATGTGTTCTTCGATAAGATACTGCACAGTGTGGTGTGTGATGAACGCTAAGCGTCCGCTCAGCTTTTAATATTCCATGCAGGCCCATGAAGACAGAAATGCATATCTTCGATCTTACTCTGGAGTCCTTTGCAGTTCAAAGGGAGTATTTTTGTCTACCTTAGGGGGCTTAGTCGCTATTCGTGCTGGCACAGGGAGCAAACGGTGTAATGTACTAACAGCTGTTGGTTAGTCCTCACACGGAAATTTAGGTTTGCCGAAATGTTAGAAATATTAGGCAGAACTTAATTAAATTCCATTAAAAATTCTATCCTTTTGAATACGGAATACTATGTGGTATCGCAAGCACTTACATACTTATTTTACAGGCATGAACACCAGCACTAAAAACTATCTTCTAAATAACTATAAAGCAAGAAATTTAAATTCTTTCTTTTAAAAATGATTTCAATTATTTTCGATTCGAATTCCTGGTAATCCTTCGCCGGCTAGGAGACGTGCTTGTTGTTCGCACAAAGCGCGTATGCGTCGACGTCTTAAGAGTGCCAGCAAAACAATTAAGAAACTGCAAACGATAACCGCAAATACAACGAGTACTATACCGAGGTAATAGGTCATTCTGTTTAGTGTTTTTTTTTTTTTTTAGTTTAAAAAGTAAGAAGCGTTACACACCGATGGCCGTGATAAACTAACTAGAATTTCAAATCGAAAAAATATTGTGTTTAATTATTGAAAATAATTATCTAACAGTTATCTAGCAAGTAACTAAAATAAGCTTAGGGTTTGACATGATTTGTGATAAAATTAATATCAAACTACCGAAAAAGGTTCTCACTCGCAGCTGGTTGAAAGGAATAAGTATGTAAGCGTAAGTGTTTGGTATGAAAATTTTAATTTTTAAGAGATAGCACAAGTTTTTAATTCCACTTAATACATACAAAAGTATTTGTATTTACATACGTATGTTTGTATGTATACATATACATTTTGGCACCGAAAATTTGATTTAAAAAACGACATTATATGTTTAATCAATTATACCCCCTAAATAAATAAATAATCGGTTCTGTTTTCGTGATATTTGTGTAAATATCCTTAGTACTTTCTGCTCGCTTACACTCTCTAGTTGTTGTTGTATATGTTCGTAGAACAACTCCGCGGCGACGTCGTTTCATACAAATTAAAAGTACTAAGAAAAAAATTAGTAAAAATATTAAAACCGGACACCAAAAAGCGACATAAACGTAAACCATATTTAAAAAGCTATTCGCTACTTATTTATTCATTAAATGGAACTATTCGTTACGGCGCGAGTTGTTTTCTAATACGAAAACTAGACACTGACTGCCAAAATATAAAAGCGCCGCAAAGGCATTGAATAGCAAATGGATAAATCATATAGGAGTGTGCATACACACATACATATACACATACATGTATGTATATATATATATATATACATATATATATATATGTACATATACAATGCTACCTATCAATTATCTTAGCTTATATTTTTTAGACGGATATGCAAACCGTAATGCATACGAAATTCGATAAATAATGGACGACATGCCTGCCTTTGAGGTATTTTTCGTAATAATTTGCGTGCTTTCACAATTCACACCTTTTGTAAGTTGTCCAACATTAATAATTTAATTGTAATTTCTTAATAAAAAATTAATTACATACATATGTTACTAAGTAACTTACAAGATAAATCCCAAATGGTAAATAGTTTCGTAAAACAACTGATCAAATGGAAATATATGGTATTTACAGTTTTTTTCCACTGAGCACAGGTAGATGCAAATACTATAAAAGAATAATTCTAAAATGCAAACATATCGCACGTTTATTAAATATCGCTAACTTAGAGTCAAAAGTTGCAAAGTCCGGTTTTTTTCAAATTTTGCAGCAGAGAATAAAAACATTTTAAACTCGTTTTTTTTTTCAAGAACTTGTTTCGCAAAAATTCAAATACATATGTACAAGACTTCTGTTCTTATGAGCTAAAACCACGCTACGCTAGTCAATTTCCACAACGTTAATGAAACGTTTTTGCATTCTTTGGAAGTTATCACATTTTCTGTGTCTATTTTGTCTCAGTAAAAATGCAAATCACGAAATAAGAACGGTTTGAAATAGAATAGATAGTTCGATCTCTTAGGAAACAATGAATTTGTAATTGTTTTTGCTACTTGCATCGAAACATTCGTTTTTAGAAGAAGTGAACTTAACCACGTTTCACTCTGAGCTGGCGATATAAAGAATAAATTCAAAATTAAAGTTGTTGGGGACTTTAACATGCAATTAATAAGCTTGATAAGGATTATCCTCTCAAAAACAGATGAATTAACTCACCAAAAATGGTGATTTTTTCATACCAACTATCTACATACAGACACACATACATATCGATGGATGTAAACTGATTGCATTTTCCCACAAAATAAAAATCTTTAATTAATGAGCTATATTATTAAATGAGCCATATATTGAATACTGTTAAGGGGCGATACTCTATAAAAGTTTCAGCTATATGGTTTTATGTAGCAACAATAAAAAAACAATTAAATAATTTAATTGCACTGTTATTAGATAATTAAGTTAATATGTAAAAAAAAATAAAATAAAAAAAAAAATGTACACTGGTACAGCGAGAAGGAAATTCCGAAAAATCTGATTAAAAAGGTGAAAAATTGCATGAAAATTCATTGAATTTTCGCGAGTTTTGCACAAAGTTTAGAAACTATATTTTTATGTTTTTTGTTGTAAAATGAACCATATTATAAAAAAAAAAATTAGCGGAAAAATAGGATTTTGTGCATATGTTAATGAAAATGTATATAGAAATTATGCAATGTATATAGAAATTATCAGAAATAGCAGTGTACTGGCAATTTTAATATTAAAATTTTTAACACGCTATATTTCTTTCGATGGTGAATTTTTACAAATAGCATAAGCACGCCCACCTTGAAAGTCTATTACTCATGAAGACTAGATATGGGTAACTCAGCACTGAGCGGAGCTATTGATCTGACTCCCAGGCTCAGTTACGGTCTGGATACTGTAGCCGCCTGTCCAGACTCGACCCCAATATCCCCAATGAGTGCCCGGCATGTGGAGAATCCCCTCATGACACCAACCACCTCTTCACATGCCAGCTCATTCCGACTCAACTGACACCCCTCTCCCTTTGGTCCGACCCCATTGAAACAGCTCGTTTCCTGGGCCTTCCGTTAGTTGAGTTTGACGACAATGATTGAATGTTGTCCCGAAATAGGCGGGGCTTGGTAGTGCCGCTACAACAACAACAGCTGACTCCCAGGAGTGTGTCGCACGCTCAGACTCACTTCTAAAAAAAAAAACAATATGTCTCAGTAACTCAATAAAAATTCGTCACATAGTCGGTACTCATAAAGAGAAAATTGCGAAAAATTGAAATGTTGTAAAAATGTACATTTCATTCAAGTTATTCCGCGCACCAGCTCTACAGTGCTCATCAGCTCTACAGCGCATGCCAACTCTATTCCTCTTAACAGCTCTACAAGGCAAACTAGCTCTACAGCGCTCATCAGCTAAACAGCGCTAACCAAATCTAGGCTGTGCTGCCTCGACAGCAAAGTGTCATAGCTCAATTGAAGGGGTCTAAGGGTCTAAGATCATTTTTTTAAATATAAGTTATTTGTATATTGTACACTATATGTGTTTTTTTGGTGACAAAGAGTAAACATACTTTGAATAAGTTAATTAACCTGCACTCATTTAGGCAAGAATCATTTCAAATGCATTTACCCAGAATTTACAATAAGTAATCAACTTTAACCTTAATTATCTCAAAAAAATGTCAGATCTACTTAGATCCTTTTGATGCTAACCCCTTCAATTGTGCCACTGAGCTGACTCATTAAAATTAGCTCGAGTCATTGAGTTAACTCGTGAAAATTCACGGAGTTACCCAGCCGTACTGGACACAACCCTTCTGCACTTTTTTCATAAAAGTTTCCTTTAAAACGTTTTATTTACAGACTGCGAGTCCCATTTTCGTTTGGTTACACGGAATTTTTTTTAGTTTTTATTTTTGCTACTGAACGCTTTTCCAGTAAAACCTTGAAAGAACATGTAACAATTAGTAATTTTTTAGACCCGTATCCGGTGAAAGGGTATCTCTGTGGGGTTAAACATTTCAAACAAAAATATGGTGGAAACTTCCTGTTGTGAGGACAATGAAAGTTCCAAATCCGGCGAACATTCGAGACAAAGATATTTGGCAGAAACTTTATGTTGTGAGGACAATCAAAATTTGATATCCTGCGAAAATATGTCAAAATGTATCAATCATTCAAAAAAAAAAAAAGAAACCAATTATGTAGGTGAAAAATGCTTGTTGTGAGGACAATAACAATTGCAATAAATATAAATTTTTAATTGTATTTTCTGCTTTTCCACGTAAAAATTTATGACTCAGAGCAAAGAGTGCGAATACAAAATCTGTAATAAGTAGACTTAATTTACGTTTGATATTTATGACACACAGTAGTGTATGAATGCGTAATGAATTTGCTATCAATTATAACGCTTCGCTTATTTTATATGTACTCAGTGGTATGTATGCAAAATTATAATAACAAACAAAAACATACATAATACGCTCGCTTAGAACCTGTATGCATAGTTTGAATGTAGATGTGCACCAACGCCATGGTAGATATTTCTTGGTACAAGCACAAAATAATTGTTCACTTCTACAACTATGACTTCTTTGGGTGTTCCCTTTAACATAATGCAAGTGTATGGATATATTTTTACCAAGACAGCGTTGTCTTCTAAGAAAAGTGACTGAAGTGTTATTTTTACTTACTGGACAATACAGCACCGTGTCGCTTTGTGGTGCAACAATAGCTGCAGCAGCTTATGAAGAACACCGCTAGGAATATGAATGTCAACAACCCCCAAAAATCCATTTCGTCAAAGTCAAAATATTCAAACGGATCCACTATGTCCGTGATGATGCGTGCACGATATCCGGTAAGTGGAACTTCCTCAAACTTGCGTTTTTAGCAATTGTCAGCTTACTGCAATCGTATTAACGCAGCTGCATTGAGAATAAAAACATTTGAGGATCTTAAATTATTTTAGATAACTTACAGTGGCTTTGTAGTGCAATTTTTCTTTATGGCCAAATGATTCTGCAATTGTTAACCTGTACGGGAGCTTGATGAATTTGATAAGATATTTGTAATCTGTAGCTTGTTTATTGCCCCTAGTTTTCGGGTTTTCACAATTTCGAGCAAATTCACAGTTCTGATTGGAAATTCGTGATAATAGACAGGTTGCATGGAGCTGTGTTTAGAGATCACAATTAGCATTTTGTATTAAGCAGCGAGCACAAAAACGACGGTTACGTTTTTGTAGAATCAGAGAAGGTAAATTTATAACGCCGGTTACATAGTGAAGCGGCGAAAAAAGCAAACAAGCAATGCGTCGATTACAAACGTACATGTTTCAATGGGAGCGCGCATAATGAGGGTCTAGGCATATTAAACCGATAATAGCAGTAGAGCAAACACAACCCTTTCATGTTTTTTTTTTTGTTGCTTGAGAAACCTAGAATATCAAAACAAAAAGATATGTAAACACGTTCGAGCGACGAGGTAAGTGGAAGGGCGCGGAATTGCTCAAGCGCGGGCAACACGTTTGTGCTCTCGTTCGTATAAGTAATTCAAGTTGGCGTTTCACAGCCGACACCAACAATTGTGTTCAAAAGAGTTGCTCTGTGTGAATGCGACGAGCAATACCACAAGAGAAGTTGCCGAAAATGAGCAACAAAAGTTGCCGTGTCTGAACTCAGTCTAAGGGACAACTTGTTACTCGAAAATTGGGTCTCTGTTTTCACAGCCATTTTCGGAAATGAAGAAAATTTTAGAGTTTGTGGTTATTTAAAACAATAAAATGAAGTAGCAAATTTCACATTTTTTAATTTTTGAATATCATTGCAATATCACGAAAAAGGCATGCTTTCTAATGCCCAGTCAACAAAGTCAAAGCAAAGAACGTAAAGGCCGGTCCACATAGACAGAACGCACGTTAAAAGTATGCTTGCTACAATGAACGCTTTGCAGCGAATGCTTGGGCCACTAAATTAACAGACTAACGACAGATAAATTAATATTTCATATCAATAATTGCACAAAAAACGATATTTCTTGCCCGCACTTGATTAGAAAGAAAAAAAAATATCTCACACAATTTTATTTATTTGCAACAGTTGACGAGCGACGCACGCGAAACGATGCCATCTTTTTGTTTTGTGTTGGCGTGAGCGTTGCCGAATTTTGGATATGTGGACCGCTGCATTTGAATTCATGTATTTATAGTCAGCTGTTGAACCAACGCCAAATCAACGCCAAAGTTCCATGTGGACGGGCCTTAAATCTATGTTTAAAATAAATCCCTGTTTAAAGAACACATCTTTGTTCAAAAACGGTTCCTTGCAGAAAGATTATCGCTCTTCGTAAACCATCCTTTAGACGCACGTATTTCCCGCCTAGTTTATTACAATTGTGAATGACGTCTAAAACGAAGAAGCATCAATCAGCTGGTTGCTAAAATAAAATAATTGCAAGCAAACTGGTTTTGGATTACACGTACTTATTTTTCATAATTCGTCCGTGCTCAAACAATTATTAAAAACTAATATCTTTGGTAATGTGATAATGCGATCCGGGCGTAAGCACAAGAAGAACTTTAGACGCAGTGGTTCAAATTACTTGAGCAACAGTGTGACTAGTCCCGCAGCTTGTTCACATACCACATTGAGAAATAAATCAAGAGGGAAACGAAAGATACGAAATCCATTTAAACGGCGACTAACCAAAAAACAAAGTAAAATATTATCAAAAAAGCTAAGGGGTAACCACGGCGACTCTATGGATTCAAGCGAATCTAGTCCTGACGTCACAGTCATAGAAGCTACTAGCGTTCCAATGGTATGTACATATCTAGGATAATTCAAATGAAATGACCATGTTTTTATTGTTTATCATTAGGTATGTTTTGCAACATTAGCACGTTAGTAAAGATATCATTTTAGATAGTAGATGTTGCATGTGTATGTATTTATTTTTCTTTGTTTTTGACAAAACCAGCGCGTGCGTATTAAAAATGCCAAAAGGATTGTCCAGGAATCACTTGGAGTTGCCAGCGCGGTCCTATTCGGACGTAACTTATGGCTTTAACATGGCATCAATATTTAAAGCTTAAACCGACGGCAGCGTTGATCTGGATTAACTCGGACTTAATCCGGATCAACTGCAGTTAATTCCCGAGTTTATCCGGACCTGCCGTCTGTTTATGCTTTTACCTGTTACTTTAAAGCTTCATATTTAAAGGTTACATTATAATTTATGGTTTTGTCTAAAGTAAAGCATTTTATTTTCGGTTTTAAATTAGTTTACAACCAAGTGACATACACACGTCAAAAACCGATAATAGAAATGCTTAACTCTAGACATGGCTTATTTTTAATTGATCCTTTAAATATAAAGTGAGCTCTAAAGTTAAAGGTTACTTCAGAAAACGGCTTTAATTGTAATCAAATTTATTGTTATTATTTATTTGTTTAATACATACCACACGTTTAATGAATAGATTTTTCTCCATAATTTTAATTTATCAAAAGCGCAAACGGAGTTCGATCAATTCGAATACATAATCGTACAAAATAAACAGATAGAAAGACATACAATTCGATACCTTAATATAGAAAGGCTCTATGCCACAATTTTGTTTCTTCAAATATAGTTTGAAAATTTAGCGAAAAGCAAAGTTCTACAGTTACCAAAATCGTCGAAGTGCTGATTTTATTAAACATAATAATTTTTATAACGCTGTATTATTTGTTTTCAATTTCTATTAGATATGTACATATATTGTGAGCTATTTGACAGATTTTGTATAGATCTGGATTCGAAATGAAAATGAGTTAGGGCCTTTCTATATTAAGGTAACGATTTGTATATTCGCCATCTTTCGGCAGTTAAGTCATATGTTAAAGCTGCCCATATTATCCTTATCAAGCTTACTAATTATATGACGAAAGCTCACAAAACGAGAGTTTTGAATTAATTTTCTATATTGCTAAAAATTATATATACATACATATATATATAATAAATAAATCGTAAATGTGTGCTCTGAAAAGTAATTTCTAAAGAAATCACCGAAGCGTGGCAGCTCCAAAAACAAATAACGGTTTTGCATCCCTATAATGTAGAAAATACCCAATCTATGACCCCCAACCCACTCAACCCTCAGCTAAACGAACTGTCAAAAAGTAAGATTAAAAAAAGTTTACTCAGGTTGAATCATCTTTATAAGCAGCACGGAAATAGTCTCCCGTATTGAAAAACAATCATTGATTTTCACAAGTCGCGGAAAATTCGTTACAGTAAAGCGTTTCCTTATTTAAAGCTAAAGAAAAGTGCACACTAGTATTTATAATTTTGTTAAGTGTATTAAGGCAAAAAAGTAAGAAATGGAAGTTTTGTGGCATAAGGCGTGTAACCATTTTGCAGTGCCTGAAGATGTTGCCAAAAGCTGGTACGCACGCATAAATCAACGTTTAAATGAATGTCAGTCAAAACGTTACTACCATAATTGGAATGAAATGATGCAACATAAACAAGAACATCTGCAACACTTTAAGCCTGCTCTGCTGCTGGCGGCATTCTTTCAATACTACTCGTACGATGGCATACAGCCTTGTGCGAAAGGAAATTGTGCAGCATTTGAAGAATTTTGTTGCGATGCAGCGCTGGATGATGTAAACGCTTTAATCATATTTTAAAATGTGTATACATATGTGTTTCATCAAACTCGTTTCATGCAGCAAGAATCGAAAAACTTAATATTGAAGCTTTTGGGTGATAATTCGGCTGAGAATGAGCTGTCCACAACATACGAAGATGATGCAAACTTACTGCAGGACTTAGATCTCGTTATACTGGCGTAAATATTTTTTAATGAAAACTGAAATATATCCTAAACTCAGATCTGTACAAAATAAATTTTCTTGTATATTTATATATAGCGCAAATACTGAAACCTATAAGCGTTATTGTCAACTACTGCGTCGAGAGTATGAACATATGGCTGACGAAGAATATAAAAGTATGCGCTTAAAGGTAATATAAATTTTGTAACAAAGTTGTTTTTTGAATAACTATTGATTCTTTTAGGTACTTCAAACGTTACTAAGCATACCAAATATATTTTCAACACCAGAATTTCAAACGCGTTATGAAGCTGCAGCTCGCTCAAATATGAAAGATGAAATAAATACACTCAAAGCATAATTTAAATAGAATTTTATGAAGGAAATCACCAAATATTTTTAAATCGATGTTAATTCGTGCGCGTGGCTTATACGGGTTCTATATAGCTATTCAGTAAATGTTAGCTTAAACAGTTCTGCGCATATATAGGTACTACATTGCGTAATCGTATTGCATACGAAAAACACTCAAATCAGTAATCAAAAACGAGACATTTAGAAGTCGCAACTCAATCAAATGAAAGTTAACTTATGTAATTTGAAGTATAATATGTATTTAGTCTAAAGTTACTCGCTTGTATGTATGGATTTAAATAATATTTAGCTAGTAATTATGTAAGTTGCGTTTGTGGGCTGCAGCAGTTTCAAATGCATATATAAATTATAATTAATTTTGTAATTATTTGCAAAAAATATTAATTTCCCCATTAGTTCCTTGAAGAAATAAATGAAGAGCGATCTCAATGGTGTCAAATTCAAAACAAACTACCAAACATCCAACCCACCTGTATATGCAGACCGACTAACTGTTTTTTTTTCGACTTCGCTAAACCACAAGGGCACAAACAATTCTTTGAAAATATTTAGTAAAAGCCTCACATATTATGCGTGTATTTATCTAATTTAAAGGAAACAATAATGTACAATAAATATGTTAAAAATAAAAACATGTGTTTTATTTAATCAGGGCTACTATCACTGAATCCATTGTAGTCCGAATTTTTGCGAAATCATATGCATACTTTGAATGCGTACGTTTGTAGCAATTCGGATTCTGTGATTGCATTTGCGTAGATTTCACGATAATCGGACTACGTGGGATTCAACGATAGCCCAGAATAACTATTTGCTGTCTTGGTAAAGTAATTAGAAAATCGGCGAGCGAAGGGAATGTATACTTTTCCTCACATTCGTGCTTTTTCATTCAGATTATTTTACCAAAATAGCAAAGATACATATACATATTAAACTTACATCGCTGGATTCATACAGGTAATTATGTACAAGTCGACAAGCTAAAATGTAAACTTCAAACTGCAAAAAAGTTTGAATAGTAAATTTTGTAAAAGAAATATGTAGCTTCATTGAGCAGAAAATTTGTGACTAATCCTCGTGGTCTTAAATAAACAATTCGCAAAAAAATATGCTAGACTGGATAACTGACCGTTAATTTCTGGTTAGATTTAATTAAAATTCCTTCAAAACTTTAGCTTGTTGTCTTAGCAGGTAAGTACGCTCTAGTAATAAAGGTATTTAGTTGCCGCTTTAACAATTATAAAATGTTTCTGGAATAACGTTTTTATTTTTTGTTTTTAATTTTTGCATTATTTAAGCCGAAAGTGGATGAGACACCCGTAATCAGGAATAAGCTCAAAAGCGTTGTGTTTAAAAAGTTTCGTGACAATACGGTATGAACGAAACATAAAATATAAAAGCGTTTATTACATATGGAATTATTTTTTTTATGCAGGAACGTCGCTTAGACTTACGTAAAAAAAGGCTTAACCGTAAATCTTTTGACGGAGATACAACAAGTGATAGCCAAAGAATAACAAAGAAGCTTTTGCGCTCCATAAAACGACGCCACTTACAGAACCCATATAACTTGATGCAAGTGCAGCGTGAGAATATGTTGAAACGTAGATTACATCTGACGAATACTTCTACAAAAGTACTCAAGCCAACTATATCGCACAATGTAACTATTGAAGAAGGAGAAATAATCTCTGATGATGAAGTCAATCATAGTCAAACCAAAAAAGCTCTTAATACTAAACCATCGGCTACCTCAGCTGTCGAAACTGATGATGACTGTATTTGTATTGAACCGCAAATAGAGCAAATTGTTATTGATGACGATTTGCCAGAAACATCTCGCTCTAAGCGCAAAAATAACATATCATCCGGTTACGTTTCTTTACTACAGGGCATTAATGACCGCGATAGTAAACACACTAATAAGCTAGTTACATCTACCCCGTATGGTGAAGGATCCAAGCGTCCAGCTGTGCGAAATTCAACACAATGCAATGAAAATGGTATTGGTGATTTAACCGGGCTGTTTTATGAAGATGTATCAATTATAAATCCGCTGGAGACTATAATTTCGGAAGATACATTCACCAATTATACCAAAATGTCGACATTGGTAGGTGAAGAGCGAAAAGCGAAGAAGAAAAAACGGATTGGAAATAAATCGCAAAAGCAAAGTGCTGACATTTCGAAAGACTTTCTTACTTTGGATGAGACATTAAAATTAGAAAACCCAAATGAGGAAGAGAACGAAAAGGAAGTCACCCAAACGGATGACTCAGTGATATTTATTAGTGAAACGGTTGTAAGATCAGACAAGCCTGCACCAATGATGGATTATGTGCCGCTGAGTAGTAATGATGTACCAAATGTAAGTTAACTTTATTTTACAATAACAAGTTCATCACATACATATCGTTACCTGAAATTCTAAAAATACGTAACAACATCGTAACTTAAATGGAAGAAGTCGTGATTAATATTTTTAATTTATTTTTCTATAAAATGATGTGGAAGTTGTAATTTGATGAAATCCACCACATCAATCAAAGACTGACTTTTGTATTTTTTATTAGTTACGACTTTTTGCATTTCAGCGACAATGTTTGTTACGTCTATTTGCATTTCAGGTAAAATTGTACATTTTTTTCGTATAACTGTGACATATAGCGCTTTTTAAGCCATTAGAATCGGCCTTAAGGGGAATGAATTAAAAACTCGAATTCCGAGATATTTGAGCTTATCGAGACTTTAAAGTTTAAGCAAAAATTCCAAATGTTTTGTACATTTTATTTTATTTTTTAATAATTATTTATTTTTATATGCAGCCAATTTTCGTGCCAAAGAGTCCGCCGCGTCCACCGAGACTAGCAGCTATAAAAAGTGGACTTTTCACAAACAGTGAAAAGAAGCAGCTAGATGCCTACAACGACAATACGTATAATCCAAATGCTGATGATCCCAAAGCACGGGAAAAACGAACTTCCAAGCGCTTAATACTCATCGATGGCTGTAATGTAGCCTTTAAGTAAGTTATTTGCACGCATTTGACATTACTAACTAGAACTCGTAACTAACTAGAAGCTAACTTAACTGTCCGGATATTTGAATATCTGAGTAAAAGAATTCCGATAGGCGGATATCCGAATATTGTGCTGATATTCAGATATCAGGATTTTCGAATTTAAAAATTAACACTAAAATAATTGTGTATCAAATTTGAGAAAGTTTTGTTTCTGCGAAACCGTGAAATGATAACATTTTTCATCACTTCTCAAAATACTACGATATGTTTTGAAAAATGAAAACAAATTAATTTGTCAAAAAGTTTTCACATGTGAAAAGATTTTTCACAAAGTTTTTTGGCTGTGAAAAAGATAAGTGGGACACTTTGCTCAAAAACATAATCTATGGACAAAGAATATCAGTGTGGTTGATCACACTTGCCTGGTTATTGGGTTATCTGGTTGCCTAATAACCAGGCAAGCGTGAACAACCACAGCATTTCTTACTCGCAATAATTAACTGAATAATTACCTGCTCGATGTTTATGGAAAAGCCTTTAACGATAGATAAAGTGAAAAAATCTAAAATCTTTACTGAATTTGAATTTTTCATTTTCACTTCAACACTTCATAGAACGGGAATTTTTTTACCCCATGCACATTTTTTGTATGTATAAATGCATTTAAAAATTTGTGTTATCTTTTCGCATTTTAACTTTAAATTTTTTTTTTAATTTTTTTTCAGTCATTCGCTTAACAGAGAATTTTCGGTAAAAGGCTTAAAAATTTGTATTGACTTTTTCGAAAAATTGGGCCATGAAGTCAAAGCTGTTTTGCCACAATTTCGTATGCACAGATGTTCCGATTCTGCTGCCATGACCGAATTACGTAACGCTGGTAAAATTGTGGTTACACCTTGTAAAAATTTGCCAGGCATGTTTTCTTCTAGCTATGATGATCGGTAAGTGCAAAGCGATAGACAACGCTTATAAGTAGTAATACAAATTTTGAAAAAAAAAATATATAAATGTTTTTTGTTTATAACATAAATGCAGTTTTATCTTACAATTGGCTGCCGAAATGGATGCAGTTATTGTTTCAAATGATAACTATCGCGACCTGATTAATGAAAATAGGGCCTTCAAAAAACTAATAGAGAACCGTGTTATTGGTTTTACCTGGTGCAATGATCTATTTATGGTAGCCAAAGATCCATACGGCAAATGGGGCCCGCCATTGCATATCATCCTAAATCGAACGTGAATCCAATATTCATTAAGTCTACTATAACCTAGTTTTAGGCATTTAAATTCTTATTTTATGTTAACTTTTTACTGTGCCTGTATATTTATGTAAAGCTTTTCATTTTTAGATTCATACAGATTTTTTTTTTTTATGCATTTAAAGAAAAAATGTTAATACAAGATTGAATTTTTATATATCGTAAGACATTTTATTGAAACAAAATAAAATGAAAAAAAAATGTAATCCAAATAAAATATAAAATTACTGTGTTTGCTTGATCGCCGCTTATTAACATTTTGACAGTGAATACATTCCAAAAAAGATGTCAAATTTACATATTCGGCCGGTGATGGGTTTAGTGCGCAACGTTGAATCTTAATAGTTTCTAGTTTGTTTTGTGAGACACTCTCTGCTAACTCAATAACTTCATAACTTCTATACGTGGTTGAATAATAATACAGACCTCTTAATTTTTTATTAGATGCATCTTGTTTTAAATTTTTTTTTTTTAATTTTTTAGTTGTATTACCTTTTTACTTTTCGTTTGTATAGTTTTCTTTATCTTGTTCATTATTTTTGGCATCTTTTATGCATTCTTGAGCTATTAAATTTCTTTGAATAATAAAGTACTGTTATGTGTTGAGTTTTGTATTTAATTATTCTGCATGAAATACACAGGAATTATATATGTATGGAAATTATGTTTTTTTTTTAACAAAATTTGAACCGTTTTCTAAAATGTTCATATGTATCATTATATATTTTCTGATAAATCGTACAGTATAGTATAGAAAACTTATGGTACTATGCTTATTGTAAATACTATATACATTTATTAACTTTATTCAGTAACATTGCATCAAGACTAATTGTTTAACATAAATACAAGTGTGTGTATATAAGTAGATGTAGCATAGTTATAAGGGTCGTCGTCTATGTACTTTTATCACTGCGACATCGGTTTCGGTGCTTCGTTGCTTGTGTTTATAGCACCAGCTGGATTAGCGCTCAAGTCTGTACGGCTTGCAGCTACTTCAGTTATACATGTTTCAATCGTTGTTGTGGAAGCAGTCATTGCCATAGCATTATCCACAGCACCCTCCTCCATTGCACGCAACTGTTGCTTCGCATCGATGTAATTTGCCATAGCATTCTCGTATGTTGGCGGATTATCCCATGTCGATATTGCTGTTCCTGCGCTGGCAGATTCGTTTGGCGTTACGCATGTGGCGGTTCCGTTTCCTTGAGCGCGTAGACGAGCTATGGGAGAGAATAAAGGTAAAAAACGTATTTAATTATGAGTATACACATTTATTTACTAGTTTTTTCTTTATTTAATATTTTCGACTTTGGCAGGATAACCTTTTATTCTAGTATCAGTTCAGTTCAGTTCAGTGAGTCAATAAAGTTTAGGTACAGCGATTTTTTTACAATACTGGCAACTATTTTTCGAAATTTTTTTATAAAAATATGGTTAATTACAATACAAACCCCAAAAATCAGAGTTCCAAACCTTGTGCAAAATTAATGAAAATTATGCAAAATTTCATTAAAATATTGCACTTTTTATTTACGCTCTCTAGAAAAATGTTGTGTATGCAGTTTTTAGCCCATTCAATTTTAGTATAATAAAGTGCAAGTTTGAGGTAGCTAGGACTTTAGCACTTTTTTTGTTGAAGGTGTCGCTCATTTTCTCCATATAAAATAATGTTTGATAATTTTTTTTTATATGGAAAAAATGTGCGACACCTTCAACAAAAAAAATTACCAAAAATCAATGGTAAGTTCTAGCTTCCTCATACTTGCACTTTATTATACTAACATTGAATGGGCTAAAAAACTGCATACTCACCTTTTTTCTAGAGAGCGTAAATAAAAAGTGCAATATTTGAATGAAATTTTGCAGAATTTTCTTTAATTTTGCACAAAGTTTGGGACTTTGATTTTTGAGGTTTTTGATGTAGAACTAACCATATTTTTATAAAAAATTAGCGAAAAATAAAATATTTAAAAAATAGTTGCCCGTATTGTAAAAAATTTGCTGTACCTAAACTTTATTGACTGACTGTATGTATATTTGTACATTAAGGTGCCTCACCAAAAAAAAAATATTTTAGGACTTCGGCTAAAATATTTTCGAAAAATATTAAGATTTACGGGAACTGAACCGATTTGAAAATACCTTCAAACATTTTATTATTTTGATTTTGTTGATACAATTTTTAGACATTTTTATGCAGACTTTCTAAGCTTAAACTCTTTTATCAACTGGGGTAAGTTTTAACCCTAATTTTATTTATAAAAAAAAAATTATTTTTTGAGATTTTTCAAATCGGTCCAGCTATGTAAATCTAATTGGGGTTTACTCTATACTGCGATTCGAAAAGCAAATAATTTGCACTCAATAATCGGCCCTATGAATTTATATTAGTCCGTGTCGGCTTTCGAGTCGCATTGGGTTTCGAATCGCAATACAGAGTAGACTCCCTGAACTATTTTGGCGGAAGTCTCACAATATATCTAATACATTTTACCTATTTCTTTTTTTACATTTTAATGCACACCTTCTAAGCTTAAACTCTTTTAGTACCTGAAGTAATTTTTTTGGTACAATTACTTTTTATATCTAATTTTATTTATAAAAACTAAATTTTTGGATATTTGCAGTTGTATTTGTTTATTAAAAAAACAGCGTTTTAAAGAAATTCGCAACTGAAGAATTTTGGTTCGTATGTAGCTTTTAGCGAAGCGCTAATCTGACGTTGTGAATCCGCATAACCAAAAATTACAACAATGCTAACCATATATTTTAATGAGCTAGCGCTGAAATTCACGATTTCAACGCTGCGAATTTTTCCAACATTCAATGTTCCTCTCTTTTGACGCATTCGAAACGCGGCTTGCAAAACTAATAGAAAACGTTCGTAACAATCCTATTCAATATGATATGGACACGCAGAATTGAATTGGTCAAGATTTAGCAGAATTTTTCAATGTCCCATGAAACAAGTTTATTCGTGTGATTTTAATTACCCCTCATGGGGTAATTTTGGGTACCAAGAATCCGTCTTTTTCGACCAGTGTGCTTTGTGTCGCTTTTGCATCGAGATGCGAGCTCTCCAATTTAAAATAAACGAAACATATTTTACGGGCTTCTAATTGAGTTCTGGAAAATAAAATTTTTGAACCAACCTAATGTACATATATACATAAGGCTGGGTAGCGGAAAAAAAACGCAACTACCTATGCTACTTTGGTGACTTAGTCAAGAGGAATTTCCCACCCCAACTGATTTTCGGGCCCAAATTATCCATTCGAGTGGGAGCTAGAAGTTTAAGATGTTCCGAGAAAAAGACCCTTGAAGTATAGGTTCCCGAATTAAATCGATTTTGGCCTAAAAATTTAATTTAAAAAAATGTGGCGTAGGGGAGCAAAAAGGAATTGGGGCTTTTGTTAATAAAAAAAACTATGCAAACACATCTGCATATTTCAATTTTATATAACCCAGCTAACCAACAGCATGCAAGTTCTTACCTGGTGAAATACATAATTCCGAATTCTCAGGCAACACAAAAACAATAAATACTATCGCCACTCAAATAAAATCACCTTTGTATGTGCGGATGCTCAACAAACAGCAGCGCTCACAAAGTTACCCAAAACATCCCATAATATGTAGTATGTACTCATATTAGCGCATCCATACCTACATACATACCAACTACTCACAGAAGCGGTGCGTCCAACTAGTACTTACTCATCAAGAGCAAAACGTATAAGCATTGCATTAGCTTGTCAGTCGGGTATTGTTGTTCGCGGCAAGCGCATGTGTTGTATGGTTGTGTTAAGGTCAAAGTCGATGCCTTTGTCGTCGTCATCGTTGTTCCGTCATCATCGTCGTCATTAACATTTTCAATTCATTAAATCGGTATCAAAAGTCATGTTAGCTCTTGACTTATAGCGCTATTTCACGTGTTCTTACATTAACCAACTGGCTCTCAACTTAAATACATAGTACGTGGTAGTGGTGACTCGAGCAAATTTTAACGATTTCACAAGTTTTACTTAAGCAACATATACTGTGTAAGTGAAATTCGCACTATAACCATCAGGTGTATTTTATTTATTTTATACGCGTATGTATTCGCTTTGTAGAAAATTCAATTCAAGTTATTCATTGTTTATGTAACCATGTAACACAGTCTCCGGTACCTATGCTGCACCTACTGGCACTGGGATTTGATAGTTATTGGGTATTGCATAGTGAGTTTTCTGCTGTAGTGGTTTTTGTTGTTCTCTTTGGCATGGCTTGGCATTGGCAGAGTGAAAGTCACGAAAAACAAACAATCGACAGCAACAGCGCGCATAATTCTCTGTAGCCATGTGCTACAGCAGCGCCAATAAAAATGTGTAAATGTGCAACATGGAGCGGAGTGAATTGCAATCAGCTGTTTGGTATGGCACGGAAATATACTGGTGTTCATATGCATGTGTACATATGTAAATAGGTTCGTTCGCGTAGCTGTTAATTGTTCATGTTTAACCAAAACTTACAAGTTTTTGCGTTCGCGTACGCAAAAAACTTGCAAAGTAGGGGAAATTGAGAGAGCAAAGTGACATTTCATTTTGAGGGGAAGCTGCTGGTTTCTGTTGGAAAAATTTTTGCCAACAGCAATTTGCCAACAGGAAAACAGCTGATCAAAAACAGCTGGTTGGCATTTACGCAAATCACAAAATTGAATTTGATGGTTTGGAAGTTAAAAATTACAAAATGCGACTAATTAAACTTGTAAGAAATAAGTAGTTATTTGTTTAATCAATAAACTGTGTCAGTATAACACTTTGTGATGACTTTTCGTACGTTTTAAATTTTACACTTTTGAATGTAAACAAAAATTATATCAGCTGTTCGTCTAACTTGCAAGTTTCTGCAAATTTTCTGTTCGCGTACTATTTTGGATATTTCTCTCTTGTGAGCGAACAGATGACATTTCGCCGGAATTTGGCAGTTGGTTGGTTTCTGTTGGAGATTTTAAACGAACGCACCTAATATTCCCGTTTAAGGTGTTTCATTACTTTTTTTCAATGTGAAATTTTAATGCTGTTATCAGGTGGTCACACATTTCATATGACTCGTAGTAAAAATTTTGATTGATTTTTTGATTAAATAACGATTATATNAATTTTTAACTTCCAAACCATCAAATTCAATTTTGTGATTTGCGTAAATGCCAACCAGCTGTTTTTGATCAGCTGTTTTCCTGTTGGCAAATTGCTGTTGGCAAAAATTTTTCCAGCAGAAACCAACAGCTTCCCCTCAAAATGAAATGCCACTTTGCTCTCTCAATTTCCCCTACTTTGCAAGTTTTTTGCGTACGCGAACGCAAAAACTTGTAAGTTTTGGTTAAACATGAACAATTAACAGCTACGCGAACGAACCTATCATATGGCTAGTACATTTTTGTGCGGCTCACAGTTCTCCCACTACAAGTATGTGCGTATATATGTAGTCATTCATTCAGATATGTACTGGTTATTAACCGACTTTACAAAAAGGAGAAGGTTATCAATTCGTCCGAATATTACGACGGTTAATAAAGTCATGTACATACATATGTTTGTAAATTGCGCGCACTTCGAAGCATTTTAAAGGACAAACAAATGATGAAAAATCATTATATCAATGCTTAGTGATAGTTTTATATGAAAAAAGCCTAGACAATTAACAGCTTAAAAGGTAAATATATGAAGATGGAAAAGCATATTTGCAACCAATAGAAAATATTACTACTCGTCGATTTGTTTAATGTTCAGGGGCTCAAAAGGATGTCTCAAAACATACATATGTATATAGGCCGTGTTATATATTAAATATAAGTATGTGTGTACATATGAGTCTTATATTTTATAAGTTATAGTAAACGGCTAATAAAAAATCTAACCTCTTGATTAGCGCTGTAACCATCCGCCTCATAGTGGTCGAGATAGCCAATCTTGCGTAAGAGAATTAATATCTTCCAAAATATTATAGCTATCGTCTCCCTGTTTTTTTTTCATTATTTAGGGCCGGTTGCTCAAAGCCTGGTTGACATTAATCATCGATTAACATAATTATCGATGTTTTCTACTCCATGTAACCGGCCCTAAGAGAATTAATAAGGAACAATTTGAAAACAGGTTTATTTTATAATTTTTTTATTCCAAAAATTTGAAATCAGTTTTTTTTCTATTTTAATAGATATGTATTTTCATTCTCAGTTAAGAACAGGCACCGAGAACAAAAAGCATGATCGAAACTAAACGTTACTCCCGTAGTTTTGTTCCCAAGAATGCTCAAAAGCCCAAACCGAAATGGGAACCAAACCGTCGAGAATGTTTTCACAAGAACGAAATTGTATTTAAACAAAACTGTCGAGAACGTTCTCAACGGGAATTATATAAGAACAAAACCCTGTGCAACGTTCACAAAGAAAACGAAATGAGAACAATATTTTCGGGAACATTTCTAAGAGAACAAAGGGGGAACAAAAGTCTCCGGAACGTTCTGGCAAAGAACAAAATATATATAATATAAATCTAAGGACCTTTTTTTCGAAGAACCATTTGAGAACTAAAGTCCCAGGACCTTTCTGACAGAGAACGAAACGGGAACAAATCTTTTCTGAACTATTCTCGAAGAGTGGACGCGAGAAATGTTTGAATATTAAAACAAGTCAAAAAAGAACTGAGATAATTATGCGAATTCCCAACAAGCATTTAGGTTAAGAGAACGATTCGAATTGTATTGTGTTTCTGTAAGGTAGAAGGTTAGAAGATGTTTAGAGAAACTGTCGAAAATTATATTTAGCATTCTCTACAAAAAGGACTTAGCTCACGTTATCGAGAAAAAGGTGAAATATCTAATCGTATTTTAAAGCAGGGATCACACGATTTGTACATTAGCACATTTGTATTTTGGAGTTTTAACATAGTTGTCTAAACTGATTTTCAAATCGCGAACTCCATTAGAATTCTAATGTAAAATCAAAATATTTCTCTAACGTTAGACACTGTATTTACTAGTTCAAGTCAACGAAAGACTTTAGAAACGAACTTTACTTGCACAGAAACCTAAAAATTGTTTTCATAAATGGACAGTTCACCCTAATGATAAATGATCTGGAAGTTGAAATGATCCCAACTTTCCTCTGACTTAGAATTAACCATCATGGTTCTCACTGAAACGATTTTTCATCCCAACACGTAGACGCTCCTCTCATTCTTAACGTTCTCGTTTTGTTCTATAGCAGAACGTTCAAACTGCTCTCAATACTTTTTTCCCGTTTGGTTCTTTTCTGGAAACGTTCTTGACATTACATTTTGTTCTTATGCAGAACTAAACCATACCCGGAACGCGTTCTCGGTACCTGGTTTATAATGAGAATTATTTAAATTGGTATGTGAAAAAATACTCAGACTCTGAACTGCACTCAAGATTTAATATTTCACCCTGTAAATTGATACTTTGTTTTTGTATGAAATAGGAGCAGGAAAAGTGGTTACTCACACGCTATAACGTACATAGGCGTATCGTTAATACTCGTACACGGCGTATGAGTAACATTTTCCATTTTTAAGTTGGAATTTTTTTCATTCGCAATGCAAACTTAAATGAAAATCAGCCTTCATTGCGTAAGTCGTAAATTGAATTGTACGACTCGACAACATTAGCATTGTCTACTGTCGTGCTGAAATAAGTAAACGACGAAAATTGTCGAAAACTATGCAGTGCTGCCAAGTTCTTCCGTTTTAATACACTAGTCGAGTGGAAATTTTAGGCAATGACGCTAAATTTTCGATACGAAGCGACTCTCGAAAAACGACTTGCATTCGGCACGACTCTCGCAATGAGGCTGAATATCTTGGAACTGGTAAATGCCTTAAAGTGCTAATGTCTGTTTCAATGGGCACGAGCAAAAAGATTTTTCTTAAACGAATCATCTACAGACAGGCATAGCATCCTCGCCACAATAGTCCAGCGAATTATAAACATGAATTCATGGTAGAGCAATTCCAATTATGCTCCCCAGTAATTGTAATTAGAAATCAATTCCTTCAGTCCACAGCAAAGGAATCGATTACTGTTTTAACTCCTTTGCAGTAATTTCAAATGTAATTTTTTTCATTCTATTGCAAGGGCCTGCATATTGTAATTGGAATTATTTACATGCTAGTAATGTAATTTTTTCCCAATTCTTTTTAAAGGCAATCGTAGGATGCTCTCAAGTTCTACTGGGTATAGTCATTTGCAGCATTGTGCCCAATAGACTGACTTCACCAGCTTTGTTATTTATAGAATTTATTTCAGAAGGTCAAAAAATAACGCTTGGCGATCATTATTGACAAGCTGGAAAATTTTCACCTGAGTGCACCGCAAATTCTAATTTATGCCCACGCATCTCTACCAGCAATCTATGTATATACAAATGTAACATCACACATACATTAGGGCGGGTCTATGTATGGGAGAATTTTTCGACTACGCGTGTATAGCACCGAAGGATTTTACGTGTAATTCTTAGCAAATTTGTCGAAGAAACCTTGGGTCTAAAATCTTGGGTTTTTTTTTGTAGATAGCGTCGTAAAGGAGTTCTTAAATTTTGTATAAAAACAAATTTTAGTCCCGGTTGGAGACGGTTAATGCGTGTCGCGCAGGGTCCAAAGTTCAGATTCCTCTATGGAGATTAAAAAAATTTTAAGTTAAATTATTAAGAAATGTGATGTAAAAATTTGCTTTCTACATTTAAGGACCACCCTAATGTACATACATACATACTTATGAAATTCATCACATTAATTCAGTTTTCCTTAAATTTGCAGCTACATCCATACATCGCTGTGCTGCCTTGCAAGTAAACACATCGAGCAACAAAAGTGTGCCATAAATGTTTCGTCGTGTCCTTTCGTACAGCATCATTGGCGCTGGCGTCGTTAGCACCGGCCTTAGTCTACACACAAACGATTACGATGTCAACTCCTTGGGTATTGTGCGTCTCGGCCGTTCGGCAATCACTGTTTTCGATGTGGCACTCACTTACAAACGCGAACTGTTCTATCGTGAGTGGGACAAAACCACGCCCGAGTATAAAGCGGAAAAGAGTCGTGTACACAAAATTGCCGCCCAAAAGTTACTAGAACTGATTTGCGTCAATAAGGGTGTTTACATAAAAACTGGCCAACATATTGGTGCATTGGAGTATTTACTACCCAAAGAATTTGTACAAACAATGAAAATACTACACTCGAATGCACCACAAAATCCTGTCGAGGATTTATACAAAGTCATACGACAAGATTTAAAACAAAATCCTGAGGATATATTTGAGACCTTTGAGCCAAATCCACTTGGAACTGCATCGCTAGCGCAAGTGCATAAGGCAACACTAAAAACGGGCGAGGTGGTCGCTGTTAAAGTACAACATCCCTATGTGAAGGGAAACTCCCGCGTCGATATGAAGACTATGGAAGTACTAGTGAAATTGATGTCACGCGTTTTCCCCGACTTCAAAATACAATGGCTAGTCGATGAGTGCAAAAAGAATTTACCTGTGGAACTGGATTTTCTGAATGAGGGCAAAAATGCAGAGAAAGTAGCGAAGCAATTTCAAAAATACTCATGGCTACGTGTGCCGAAAATTTACTGGGAACTCAGCTCACCGCGTGTACTAGTCATGGAGTACTTGGAAGGTGGCCAGGTCAACGATCTCGACTATATTAAGCAGCATAAAATCGATCCATTTACCGTGTCGAATAAGATTGGACAATTGTATTCGGAAATGATTTTCACAACGGGTTTCGTGCACAGTGATCCTCATCCTGGTAACATACTTGTACATAAAAGTCCAAAGGGACAAGTAGAAATCATATTATTAGATCATGGTCTCTATGCGAATCTAACTGACAAATTCCGTTATGAATACTCAAAGCTCTGGCTCAGCATATTGAACGTCGATCGACAGGCTATGCGTGTGCATAGTCAGAATTTGGGTATCAAAGGTGATTTATATGGATTATTTGCTTGCATGGTTACGGGGCGACCGTGGGAGACACTAATTCAAGGCATCAACAAAGTGAAGTACACCAAAGAAGAGGTGAGTAGAAATTAAATTGCATTCACTTTTCTTTTGAGATACAACAACAAATCACTGCATATTTCTTCCACACAGAAAGAAACGCTGCAAGACAACACCTCACTTGTATTGCCACACATCGCCGATGTGTTAGAGCAAGTTGATCGCCAAATGCTGCTCATACTTAAAACCAACGACCTGATTCGCGGCATTGAAGCTACGCTACGTACACAAAATCGCATGACCGCCTTCTGGGTTATGTCCAAATGTTGTGTTCATTCGACTATTAGTGAACAAAAATCACTGGACTCAACGCGTTGGAATGCGTTGAAACTGTTGGTGCGTGAGAAGTGGGAAATATTCAAATTGAACATCTACTATGTGTACTTGGGCTGCATTAATTTTGGCTTTTTCGCAGCGTTAAAGCAGCTGTTATAGAATTAAATGTGCCTTAAGGAATTTGAATTTTCATACAAATATATATAGTTTATGGTTGGCATATGTGTATGTAGTGTATGTATGTAGATAAGTTGCTAAACTATTTATGCTACTATGTACATCCACCTTTTTTAATGTAACACTTCTCTCAACTAGCGGATAAGTGAGCTGCAGCGCACAAAATACTTGTTGTAAGTTAAAATATAAGGCGAAATAAAAAACTCAGTGAAAGTGACTAACAAAAATGTATTAGATAACTAAACATAAGAGGGGAACTTCACACCAGTTTTGGACAATTGTTTGGTTCTACAACCGTTCATCTGTTTGGGCCGAGACCAAAAAACTACGCCAATGGCCTTTGTGGTTTGCGAGGTGGCGCCAGTTGTACATCCCGATTGCAGACAGGGCATTTTTCAGATTACCCCAGTAGATAATTTCAGGACTTAAAAGCCCTTTCGAAAGGCCTTCCTGAGAGTCAAGAGGCCTTCCACTCTACAGTGCTTTCTCCTTTCTTTTTTGTATGGAGTGGCACAAA
Organism: Rhagoletis zephyria; assembly: GCF_001687245.7. NCBI lineage: Eukaryota > Metazoa > Arthropoda > Insecta > Diptera > Tephritidae > Rhagoletis > Rhagoletis zephyria. The sequence continues at coordinate 16,093 of NW_016158850.1, read as the reverse complement.
TTGAAGGACTTCTTCTTTCGCTACCCATAGAAGGCCTTCCAGATGAGCAACATTAAACAAACAATAGAAAAATAGCCAAATCTGGCAAAATTGTGTCCTTATTAATTTTCACATGGCTGTATATGGGGCAATTCACGTCAAATGTCCCAAGCGCGCTGAGCAGTGAAAACAAGCTACTTTTCGACTATCTTGGAAGCAGACAAAAAATGGGAAAAGAAATTCGAAAACTATGATTTCTATAAATTTTTGCTTTTGCTTAAGGTTATATTTTTTGTATTTTTTCTATCTAGACCCCTACCTCTATCCTGTTCGTTCTAACTACATTTATGTTATTCTGTTTTCCTTTATCTTTATTTGTATCTTTTTACTCTATCGATAACAAAGTCGATAGTAGCATCCATCAAAATATCGATAACAAAACCGATAAAAATATCAATAACTATTTCCATAACAAATTCGGTAAAAATATCGATACAATATCGATAACAAATTCGATCATAACATCGATAGCAAAATCGATCAAAGTATCGATAACAAAATCGATAACAAAATCAAAAAAATATCAATTTCAAATTTTCCAAAAAAAAATTTTAATTTCAAAATTTCGATAACAAAATCTATAAAAAATTTCGATACCAAAATCGAAACCGCTCAGCACGCTTGGGATATATACATTGTATATAGTAAAAAAATAGGACTCGTACGATTTTAAATTGTTCTGCAGTAAAATGAAATTCCTTTTACCTACTACCGTGACTGAAGATATTTCGCGTTAAAAATAATCAATTATTTACAAAAATTAGAAAATAAATAAATAAACGATTCGCTCTAGACTTGACTTTATTATTGTTAAAAATGCCGATTCACTTATCAAAGCGCGGTATTTAAGTAGATTTTCTTTTCTGTGTTGTGCATATAGATGGTCCTCTACAATAACGATACAACTCGCAACTCAAAAAAAAAAAACTATACCTAAGTAAATCATATCTCTAATCCTTACTAAAGTAAGTCGAAAGCCTTACCAATTGAGTAGTAAGGATTAGACATGAATAAGGCAAGGCTTAGGGCACTTGAAGTAAAGGTTCCCTTTTTTTTGGAAAACTTCATTTAGCCACTTCAAGTATTTCGCAAAACTTTGAATACACAATTTTGCGTATTTAAAGCAAATGCCAATTCCATACGAATCAGAAAGATTCGGTCTTTATTAAAAGATTTCGTATTATTTTGGCCTCGTCGGTTTTTTGGTGTTTCCTTTGGACTTGGCAAATTTACCTTTCATTGAATATAAACGAGAAATAATAAAATAAAAGTACCTTAATTCTTTTCGAAAGTAGCTTAACCCTTTTCGAAACAACGCATTTTTAATTTCTCATGCTTTCTATTTCAAAATATGACTTTTCAAAAAAAGTGGACTTAGCAACTTTTCACTTTAAGTTAGCGATATATCGTACCATTACTGCAAGAGTGTAATATGTAATCAAAAAAAAGTTATTCTAGTTTATGCTGAAATACACATGCGCACCGAGTAATAATAGCTCCTTAGAAGAAAATGTGTCTTCATTTTTTATCACGGGGCTGTAAACTTTAATTCCGTTATTCTCAAATTTTTAATTCTTTGACGCTCTTGTAGTAAAGGTACGATATAAATATGTATGTACATATATTATCATTACCTCTCTGTGCCTCTGCTGAACGTTTATTGCGTGTAATACCGGCCTTTTTATTGTAACAGAGACATGCGGAAGAAAATAAAAATTAATTTTTATTTGAACAGCAGTAACGCTGCAACACGATTCTCTTGCATACATACGTACCAAAATCAAGCCGAAGCACAAGAATAGCAATAAAATAATGTAGAAGTAATACAAACTGCCCCAGTACCAATAATCATCAGTGATGATAACAGTACCCGAAGCTGCTGGTTCAACCGTTGTGGATAGCCACGGAGTTTCTGTTACATTATCGCTACTGGACGTTGTTAGAGCGGTAGTAATCGCGATACTTTTATTACCGGCAGAATATACCGTTGATGTACTGTTTCGTAAATATGAGGTTATAGTCGTCCCGACGGTTGTACCGACCGTTGTAATGCTAGCAAACATGACCGACATTTTAAGGATACGAAGCGTTACGCGGCAAAGATATTTTTCAACTAAAAATTAAGTTTATCCGAAATTGTAGGGCAACTTTTGATTTTCTATGTAGTATGCACATATGTATGTATGTATATATGTTTTCGACTTTAATTCTTGGCTTTGTTTGTTCATATGTACGTACGTATGTATTTGCGCAAATATTTTTAGAAAAGATTACATACTGGTTTTGTGTATATACGTGTATCTGTGTGTGTGTGTATGTATGTTCATTTGTTTTTACCGTTAAGCCAATACTTGCCTTTTGCCAATAAAGGCGGTAAAGGTGCGCAAATTTTATCTAACTTATAGGATTTTCTTCGATGAAACATTGACAAATGAGCTGATAAGGTAAGTAATTATGTGTAAAATATGAATATTTCCTATGCTTATATATAATAGGGGTATTCTCGAATTCCCGTATAACCCCTGCACAGTTTGGAAAGTTTTCCCATAGGAAAGCCAGTTCTACCGTGCAACGTTCAAGGGTTTTTCAAGACTTAGAGAATACCCCTATTATTCTTGGGCGTGCATATGCATTAAGATAGACAAAGAAAGTTTGGGTTTCTGTAGTTTTTTAAAGGAGTATTTAGTTTGTTCGTAACATGCAGTGGCGTGGCAAGGGGGATGTGGATAGGTCCGACAGTTATTCAATGAAGTATTATTTTTTACTTTTGATTTAATAACACAATACCATTTTATTTTTCTGATTTATAATTTTTTGTTTATTTAAGGCTAGTGACAAAATGATTTTTTTATAAATATTTGAGATTACCAATTGGATTGCACTGGTCGGTAGCAAAAAAAAGCAAGCACGACATCTATATATTTTTATTTCATTTATATATTGGTTGCTGACTTCGAATATACCATTCGTTCCTTTTTTTTAAACATTAAAATCTAAAGATTATGTAAAAAAAATTAAATTACAAAAGAGAAGAAAACATAAAAAAAATCAGTGTCGAAGGACTTGGCAGCGCTACATCACTGTAGATCACTGTAGACAGTATTTAAAAAATTTAATATATGGCTTCATTTCACTAAAATTTTAATTTACGTGTTAACTTTTCAAAAGAGGTTGTACACACTTACCTGGTTATCTGGTTAAAAATTATTATTGTGAGCGTGTTTGAATCAGTAAACAAAGTTCGCGGCGAGTAAATTTTTGACAACTATGAGGTGAATAAAATTTCAGTAGCTCATGAGGCTAGTGAAATTTTTGACAAAAGCATAGAAAATTTTGACAATCGCAAAGATTGTTGAAGTGTGCAGCTTTTCGTTAAATAAAAGCTTAAATTGATGAATTGCAATCAACGATGGTAGATGTTTTCTTAAAATATTAACTTCACTTCAATTTGTAATATTTTATTCCGCATAAATCTACGGTTATCAAAAATTTACTGCTGTCAAAAAAGATTTCATTTCAAATTGGCAAAACTGTTCCACCATAGTAAAAATATTATTCAAGAGCTTTCCCCATAGAACTTTGTTACCGATTCACACACGCCCTGTATAGTGTATTTTATTAATGTAAACTGAGTAAAAAATATAACCACATAACCCACGATTGAGAGAAATAGAGGTTGCGCCAATCACGGTACCGCTACTCCTCTCAGTGAATTTGACAGAATCGTTGTTTGTATGACGTCACACTTGTGCAACTTGTTTACGTTTTCCTTGCAACATTTTTTCTTCTTCCATTCTTGCTTACGTTTTGGCATTTCTCTCGCAATTGCACCAGTGTGACGTCGCNTTCGCTTGGTTTGTCAAACCGCTTGTGTGGTGTATTTCGCTCTTTATTCTCAAAAATCCTCTCTGATAGACGCAATCTTGTATTCTATTATTCTTGCACATAACCTGATAACCAGGCAAGCGTGAACAACCTCAACGTTTTCAAATTTTTGCTGGACCTGGCTCTTCACCTCTAAATTGAACTCGAGGGTTATATGTAGTATATTTAGCGCGTAAATTGACTAATTCAAATTCTTGAAGTGTAAGAGTTAACATTTACCTGGTTGCAGAAGTCGATATTTTCGGCGTCGAGCTTTAATGATTACCTTCAATTAAATATTATGAAGAGATTTATATTTTATTAATATAAACACGCTATAGATAATTTGAATTTCTGTCACTTCACCTTCCCAAGTAATATGCACAGCCCGGTAAGGAGAACAAAAAGTACCACCAAATAGTTATAGAGTCCAAACCAATTGCAACAGTGGAATACGGAATTTGATTGTGTGGTTGTTGGTGTTTGTACAGCGCTGATCGTTGTATAATTTACCAAGCCATTCATAGGCGTAACGGTATTGAAATTTTCGTACATTGCGATTTTTGTGAAATTCGTTTTGACTGTTCGTAATCGTTTGGTTCGTTTTCGTATGCAAACTCAAAGAAAAACTATTTAAAACATTTTACTCCTTTGTAGCGACTACTTTTTGTCATCCGTTCGTTACATGTTAATTTTGCGACTGTTATTTTTGACTATTCATTCCAAATGGTCACCGCTTGTACGTAGATATGTATGTATGTATATTAGGGTGGTCAAAAAATGTATGCGGAAAAGGTAAAGTAGGAATTTTAATGCCGCCACCCCCTAAGATTTTTCTATACCGAAAAGGAAGATACTCCTATTTTTTATTTTGAAATCAAAAAATATTTAGGAAGCGGCCAAATTAAACAAGAGTTTTTCGATTGAAAATATTGATTTTCAAGAATTCTATACCATTTATACGAAAACTTTGNGATAAATCAGTAAATATTGAACTTTAAATTTCAGAAATGCTTGAAACTTCAATATTTCGAAATTGAAGGACGCTAATTTACTCAAAATTGATACACCCCGGCTTACCATCTAGCGCAAGGTTTCGGAAAGGTGAAAAAACATATATTTAATACTTGCGCCGGGTATTTAATGTTCGGCACCGCCCGAACTTAGACTTTCTTACTTGTTTGATTTTAAATTAAAAAAAGAAGTATATTTTTTATATAGAACAATCCTAAGGGTTGGCGGCATTAAAATTTCGACTTTACAGTTTTTGGACCACTCTAATGTACATATGTACATTTAAATTATTTTCTACTTAACAGTGAGTCAACTTTTGGATATTTATTAAGACCCGGCTAATATTCGACGACCATTTTGTTTTTGTAGCTGTGATTTGTTTAGCGATAAATTCTAAGACAAATTAACAAATTCATGAACATGCGTCCATACATACATATGTACATATGTGTGTTCAGTATGGTGATCTAAAATTAGTAGAGTCAGAATTTTAATGCTCTCACTCCCTAGGATTGTTCTATACCGAAAAAATGTACCCCTGTTTTTTATTTTAAAATCTAAAAATATTTAGAGGCCGCCCAAAGCGATAATTTTCAAGAATTCTATACCGTTTCCACAAAAATGCATTTTGCTATATAAAATTCATAGAAAACTGTGAACGCTTTGAGCGACCTCTAAATATTTTTTCATTTAAAAATAATGAAACGGGTACAATTTTTTTCGATTTAGAACAATCCTAGCGGGTTAGAGCATTAACCGCCCTATTCCCACAACACTGACAAAATTCATCGTATGACTACTGTCACAATTGTTGCACCTTAAACACAATATGTATAAACATTGAGGTTGTTTCGCCGTTGTCGCGTACTCAGAAGGTCATAACAACAACATTGACAATTGTCACCATACGAGAGTTTAAAATAAATTTGCGGCATAGTATTAGGCGCAGTAGTAAAGGCAATAGTCAGCCCATGAGTTTTGTCAGTGTTGTGGGAATAGGGCGGTAAAATTCCGACTTTACTTTCACCACATTCATTTTTGGACCACCCTAATGTGCATGCATATACAGTGCCTCAAACAAGTGACCGCGTGCTGAAATTTTTTAAATATTCGCAATATTTTTCATCTTAATTTTTTTTGTTATCGTTAGTTTCACAGAAGGATACTGTTTGCTTTTACCGAAATTATTTACTTAGCTCAATTTATTTCCAAAGAAAAGAAAGATTTTTGATTCAAGTTTCTTGAAAGCATCAAATCGTATCGTCATGTTTTCAATAAGTCCAAGCGGAACGCAGAAGACCTCGCCTCAGAATTCGAATCCATGGATTCTTGAAGTAATTTGTCACTAAGTTTTCTTGTTCTACGCCATTTGTCCTGGAACATATATGCGGAACCAATATTTCCAGCTACCGTTTTGAATTCCTGCGTTTATTCTGCACTGATTTCTCAAATATTTAAGATCTTCAAATACGGACTTTATGTTGACAGCTTCCACATCAATCGCAAGCCAGATAGAAGCCATTAAAATACATTCAAACGATTTCATGGTCTTGTATCGGCTGTAAGATTAAATTATTAATAGTTTTAATGAACCTCTTAAAATTCGGAAGACGAGCTGCCGTTTTACACAACCGACTCTAGCAGATCAACGAGTTTGGGACATACTGTGTAATGAGCAGTCAATATTTTCTTTTAAAATCGACTACCTTTCAAAGCTATAACTGAATCACTTCATCAGCTGTGAATAGCGTGTGATTGTCAAAATTTTGAATTTCACTAGTGAGTGAAAACGTGAGAGTGGTTGTATTTTCTGTCACCCTTTTTCCTTCGGGGAAGAATAGCTAAAATTTGACAATCGTCAGCTAAAGGCAAAAACAAAATACAAGTAATTTTTGTATTTGTAGAATCGATATCACCTTATATGAATTCGCCTTTGAACATAATTTTTTTTTTCTTATTGAAGAAAATCACAAAATTCCTCTTTAGTGCTATTTAATTGTCTTTTATTGCATATTTTATCATATTTGCATTTTGCAAAAATTTGTTAAATTTTTTCAGCCGGCCCCGTTTCAATTGAAAAATTTTGGAAAAAATGTCGCTTACGTTATTTTGGCGGTTAGGGTTCGGCATATAAAAAAAAAGGTCTTGGGCGGGACGAAGTTCGCCGGGTCTGCTAGTACTGCTTTATTTGCAAAAGATATCTGAATTTGAGAATTTTTTTCGAGGTCCTTTCATATACATAAATCTGTATATTTCATAACAAATCATTATTATGCACTGAAACACACTTTAAGGTACGGTGCCAGGCATAAGTCACTCACCCTCTTGCTTCAGTTGTTGTAATATTATTGAATTTCGTATTGATAAGGTGATTATCTGCAAGCGAAAAAAACGTGTTGTTATTACATATGCACATACAATACATCTGTGCTAACATTTTAATCGTGAATTTTACATTCTATTTTTATACACTTACACGAATAATAAATAATGCGAACACTATTATCACCAATGATATTATGCAAATACTAAGATCTTCCATATTTGCTCCTCAAAAAGGTTGACAGTTTGTGCAAACTCTAGTATTGATAAGCAGAAATATTGAAACAAAGAGTGTCATTGCTCTTATCTTTTGATAACCATTTTTAGTCACAATATAATATCCATAATTTACGTTAAAAATGTTGTAATATTTATAACGCTTCAGTGATTATTCAAATTTATTTTTACGTTAAAAATGTTGTAATATTTATAACGCTTCAGTGGTTATTCAAAGTTATTTTTACCGCGTTTATATTCGTTTTTAAATCGTATAGTAGATATATTCACGCGTTCATTGTAATGTTCGAATTTTTTCTGGTCACCAAATTGGACACTCGATTGTGATAAAATTGTACCAGTATTCGGCATGAACAATTAATTTTTGATAAGATAAATATATTTTGTAATTTGTTTATATCACTTTCCCGCTTTAATTTAGTTATTATAATTTTTTATTTAGTATTTTAAAGTTGTTCATTTCTCGTTATTTATTTATTTATAAAAACATTAACCAAATTTTTGTATTAAATAGTCTAAAGAACACCTCTACCAATTACTCGCGCTCTATTTCTGTTTAGCGGCATTTCATATAAAATGCCCGTTATTCTCTACAGCTCACAGGCGAGTGAAGTTATTTATAATTCAAGTTGAATAAAAAGCAAAATCAACAAGGAGCATTCTATTGTTTAAGTATTTTATGCCACAGTATTGCTGATAACAGATATATAGGCCGAGATGCGCCGCAGACTTTTTTTGCATGAAGTATTGCGCGATATTTTCATGTGTCGATCTTGGATAGAGTGCGTGGTAAGTTCCGAGTTCGGTAATCAATTTTCTGAAAGGGACCGCTTCTGATATTTAGGTTGCCATAGACAACTACCTACACAAACCGATGAGAAAAAGGGTTTAGTCAAACCAAGCAATATGCCGCACACTGAGCTATGTTATGATCAACACATCCTGTGGGGAAACGCACTAGTGCCGAACTGGTTCCGTACTTGAGAATTTAGAGCCATGACTAGTGCGCTAGCAATTGGCGAATTTAATATTGCGATGTCCTACGATGTGTAAATGTATTTTTTTTTTTGGCTGGTTGATTTCTCAGACGATTTTCCAGTAGACCCGTGTAAAGGCAGCTTAATTCAAACTGATAATTTGAAAACAAGTTTATATACCTTTGGCAGTAGCTGAGTGTGCAGAGGCGCTTGCTGTTATTTGTTCGATTCCAGAAGGTCCCAAGTTGTTGTTTTGCATTACGAAGCTATGAAAAACCATATGTGAAGTGCTGAATGGATTCGCATTTGAACGAACAAAACGCCAAACAAATAACTATTTAAAGTAAGCAAGCCCCCGCTGCATCCGTTTTTCTATACACTCAGAGAAAAGTCATCCAAATATATTTCCTTCGTTATATAGTTTGGTATCTATAACCAAATGATGTAACTATAACCAAATCACTCGGACCCGAATTCGGACCTCTTAAACGGTAGTCTAGTGGTTTGCTCCCTCGGCCATTGCCACTGCCTGGGCAGCGTAAGCAAAATGTCGATTGTTTACTTTGCACTCGCTGATTTCGAATCAGCATTCGGAACTGACAACGATATTGTCGAGTTCATTCGGATCCAGTGATAGACATTTTTTCGTATTCGCAGCAGGCATTCGAATTCGTAGATTTTCTACGATGGATTCCGTGATAGCCCTGAATAGTTCTGAAATTTGTAGTGCTGAACTAGTGCCTTGCGAGACTGTCCCTCATTTACACTGCAGGGTGTGTATGTACATATTTGCGTATGTATGTGTGCTATGTTTTGCGATCGGGCTTATCGGCAGCTGAGTTATCTGTGATTTACTTTTTCTTCCTCTTTTGCACTTTCAGTATCGTTAAATACATATGGCTGTATGTATATGTACACACATACCCACTTCATAAAAAATAGATAGCTAGAATCACGATTGAGAGAAATAGAGATTGCGCTCATCGCGGTATAGCTAATCCGCTCTTTGTGAATTTGACAGAATCAGCTGTTTGCGTGATGTCGTCATCTTGGTGCAATTGTTGATTGAGGAAAACCAAATAACGATTTAACTGGGTACGGTTTAGTTATTTGCCCAATGATTTCAGGCTATGGTGTCCGAATGGGTGGCCCATACCTAAAAATTGTGCATACACTTGTAGTTAAGGATCTACACTTTATTGTAAAACCTACCAAGATTATGGACTATGGACAGCGGTATCGGTTCGCCCGATATAACAGTAGTAAGCGCTGGTCAGATAACCAGCATAATGTGGCGACCTATTCTGACGGTGGCATCAGACCATCTGCCCATAATCCTCTCGATCGAAACCTGCTGATTTTGCTTCCTCGGAACACCGAATCTAAATACATATATCAACTTTAGAAAAGCTGATTGGAACGGTTTTGCGGAAGTTATTGAAAGCATCTTCGCTAGCCTTTCCCATACAGCTGCTGCAGCCCGCTTCCTTACTGTTGGATGCATCCCGGAAACCCGTCCGAACTTTCCAGCTAAAGCGACTGTGAGGGTGGTCCCAATGCATAATCTGTGGAAACCGGACGACAAAGAACAGTCTTATCGTCGGATAACCCAACTTTCCCCGGTAGTGAGGATATTTGAGGCCTTACTACTCCCGCACCGCTACGTACCACCTAACCTCAGCGAGGCATCAGCATGGGTTAAGTAATGTGCACGGCACAGAAATAGCACTTGACGCCATAAACACTAAGATAACACTTAGCCGAAACCGAAACCGCCCCTGTGAGAGAACATTTCTAATAGCATTGGATCTGTCAAAGGTATTTGACACCGTCAACCACTCCACGCTGCTAAAAGACATTGAGACTACCCCTCTCCCCCACGTACTCAAACGGTTGTCAGCGAAATATCTGAGTGAGTATTACTGACGAATAATTTTCAGAGAGAAAGCCTGCAAAGCAAGAAAAATTAAACATGGGCCGCAGACGGTGGTTATTTTATGTATTTATTATTATATTTCAAAGCTCCCCAGACACCAGAGTGAGTCTCCATTGTCTCCATTATCTCTTATGCTGACGACTGCTCGTTAATGGTGTCCGGGAGTGGAATTGATGATTTGTGCTTGAAAATAAACGGTTACCTCTCCGATCTTTCACGCTTTTTCACTACCTACATGACGTGGCCCAAAATCTCCCCGTCAACGAATATATGTAAGAAGTTCCTAGCTCATTGCCACAGACGTAGGCATCCGAACAAACTCCTTCTTGGTACAGAGCCTTCGCCTAGACATGTCACAAGGCATCTTAACGAACTTAACGACGAAGTCCAGAGGTTCATAAAATATCTTCAGGACCCGACAGATTACAGACAAGTAATAAAGGGCATTCGCTGGGAGTCGGTCTCGACTTAAACCAACTCCGGATGTTTGAATGCCGTTTTGGGAACACAGCCACCAGACGTGGACGACACAAAACTTTGTCTGCCTCGTGAGACTCGCACTACCTTAGCCTAACTTCGCTCTGGATACTGCTGCATACTAAACTCCTACCTGAGTAGGATAAATGCAGATCTGCCCAATGAGGGATTGGCATACGGAGAGTCATCTCACGACTTGCACTACATCTTCGCATACTCCCAAAACCCAGCTCAATTAACGCCGCTGTCCCCCTGGTCCAACCCAGTCGGAGTGGCACGCTTCCTGGGCCTCCCGTTAGTTGAGATTGGCAACAACGATTGAGGGGCATGCCGATATAGGCAGGGCTAGGTAAGCAGATACAACAACAACAAAGTGTTATAAAGCAAAATCTAGCAGGCCTTTCTTCACTACCGCCAGAAGGTACCTCGTTGATAACTTTTTACTTTCAAGGCTAGAGCGTTCGTGTGCAGGAAATGAATCCCACTACTTACACAAATAAGGGATTTGCGAACAGTGAACTCTCGAGCAGGTACGAGGATCGAGTAGCCAAGATTCTGAATTATATATTATATTAATTGAAAGAATACCAAATAACCACTAACGACAAAAACAAAAATTAACACAGCTTATACATCTCTATGGCAATTTAGATGTGAAGGAACAAAGCTAGGTAGGAATCAGCTGTTTAATTTGGCGCGAATCAAAATCAAATTAGTAATAAGATAAAAGCTATTTTTTTTTTTTTGTAAAACTGTGAAATGGTTTACGAAATAAGCGAAAGCTTGAAGGTTGTATTTCAGGTAAATTTCTGATTGGTAATAATGTATGTAGTATCTCCATACCTGTTTATTAAAAAAAGAAAAGGAAATGGGGCGCCTTCGTCAACGGAAAGTACGAATTATATCCGGTTGTGGAATTTTATAGAATTTTTACTTGAGGCGATTTTACAGACAACTTACAGTTGAAAACCAGTTGGAAACGCCCTTTCAATTAATCGTTACGAACGAAGTTGGGGGGCAGTCAACTTGTGATTCAACTATTCGCCTCATATAGACACCGTATTAACTACTAATAGTCTTTATAAACCATGAAGCATCCAATTATTTTGCACTTGCAACAATTAATCATGATTTACAAAATTTGCAGGCCATAGAAGATAGATGCAGCGATCCCATACTTTATGATCGTTATGAATTGAAAACGTTACTGCGGAACTTAAGTTCCATTGAGCAGGTATACAAATACAAATTTGCTACTGTGTATTTCACTAAAGTTCGGACTGACTTCAGCTTCTTATTGCACGAAACTTCTGCAAACTGTCATGGAATATTGGTAGCCTACGTGTTTTAGCGGTGCTACAAACAGCCCACGTCCTCACTGCCAGCAATTATATACTCAGGTAATCAAAGTCAAAACAGAAACAAAGAAAATTGAAAATAATTTCCTTTTTAAAACCCCTTTGCAGTCAAGAGAACAATGCGGGGTTACAGTTGATTCTAAATGATTTTCTTGAAGCTGAATTTGAATTGATCCAAGAATTATTTATCGCCGCACATTATGGTATTATGTATTATATACATATGTAGCTATTCAATTAAATTTTATTACATTTTATTTTTTATAATTTTTCAGATAGTAGCAATGGTATACGACTAAATGATATTATAGATGAATGTCTTGGCAATCTCTATGCTGATTTACTGCAAAATCCTAAATTAAACGATCTCAAATACCTTCAAACTGTTACAAAGCATATGCCAGGTGGGAGTTCAAAACATATAAAAATTTAGTTGTAAATACAATGATTTTTCCTTACTTTGCAAAGCTGATTTTATAGTGGGTTTAATGCAGAGGCATATACGCATTGTGTTAGACCTGCATAAGAGCAATACTAAGTCAGCTTTTGCTAACTTTGCAATCTGGATAAATGAAGGCGTAGATGAAATTGAATTTACAAAGGAAATTTACAGTAAAGTAAGATTCTCATTGGTGCAGTTGCATACTAATATTGTATTCATCAACTTTAGTTACTTCAACATTCACAACCGGAAGCGATTTCCTACCTTTTTAAACTATCTACCGCAGAAAGCTTTAAGGAATGGAAGTTTTATTTAATTTTACTACAAACAATTGCCTGCAAATGCGCTCAGGAGTGCACATTGGTCATTAAAAGTTAGTTTGCCAATCATAATTTGAATCATTGTATGTGCAAGCCACTCTGTTCCTTTTTAGAATACTTCAAAGCAAGGCTGGTACAAATAGCTGCAACTCCTTCGCGTGAGGCCATGTTACATTTGTTATTATCCATTCGCGCTGCTACTGCCACAACAATGGACATTGATAAGAATATCACCGCTTACGCTGACTGGTACAAACAAAATATTAGTGATATGAAATTCATTTTTAAAGTGGAGGAATTTCAAGCCATAATTGATCTTCTACAGCAATGCATACCTTATGAAACTGCTGAGGATTATATAGAGGTGTTTTTTAAGTGCTTATGTTTATCTATTCATTAGTATTAAAAACACAGACTTACTTTTAGATTCATGCCACCTACTCGATATCACCGCCATTACATTGCGGCAAACTTGTGCAAAGCTATAAGAGTAAATGCAAAATGCAGTTGGCCAAAATAAAATCCAAGAACAAAGAAGGTAATGAAAATGATAACAGTATACTAATCGAAGATAGTGAATAAATAATGGTATCTTAAATACAATTAAACACTTCTCAATAGCTTACTCTTTATGACCTAAAAATCACCGCGATTTATTAGTATAATTACAAATCCAAACACCTGGCGTAATTCTTATGCTAGAAATTAGGATTAATACGTTAACACTAACCACATTACAACTTCTGCGCTCGATCACCACCAGCTATCGGCTTATTTCGTTCATCCCATAGTGTTACGCCGTCACATGCGCATATTTTTTTGAAATTCTCCAAAATTCCCGCCGAACGTGCAATTATACCACAGGCGATGCTGTCAAAATCAAAACGCTTGAGTTGTTACCTCTTCCCAAAGTAAACATCTATAAATTGTACTTACCGTGCACCTGCGTTACCATCTATACGACTCTGCGAATTACCACCTCTACCCAAATCGTCTGCGTTAGCTGTTATCGCCACCGAACGCCCTATGATATCCCATACTGCCAATACTGGATCTACAAAACGAAATGTTGCTCGTCCTCTATCATCGGCGCGTATATTACCCAAATCTCCAGCATGTCGCGCATCAGGTGTATCATCTGGTCCACCATGAGGTGAACCACGTGGATTATAGTGCTCGCCGAGCGATTCGCATCCGCTGGATATATCCCCTGCCTCGTGTACATGCAGTCCATGCAAGCCCGGTGTTAGGCCATCCACAACACCGTCTACCACTACGCCGGGATGGTCCTTGGTCAGCGCACTAAATCGTAATATGCCCTGTATTGGGGTGCGATCTACATCGCTGCCAGTTGCATTTATAATCGCCACAGCAGACTGTCCACCAAAGCCGACCAACACGGCTTTTCGACCCGTGCATTCGATTTTTTCCTTTAAAATGCACCAAGGCTCTTTTGTCTCCACAGTAACTCGACCCTCAGTTGCATCAATATGCACTTTACCAGCATCTTTGAGCGCATTGCGAACTTTCTCAGCGCAAAGCTCGCCACGCATTTGCACTGCGAATTCAACCTTTTTATTAAAGAAGTTTCATACTTAGTCAAAATATAGTTAAATATCTGCTGGAAATCATTACCTTAATTTCACTCATTTGCTAACGAAGGATGATAATGATTTTGCTTATAGTAAATAGTGCCAGAAAATTCCAATCTCAAGTGCAAGAGCACTGATAAGGGCAAAGATTCCAAGTTCGGCAACTGTATTCATAAAACATATGTTGTTGACAGATAGTGTTTGTTATTGGGGATATTTGACACTAAAATGGCACGGTATTGCCAATTTCAAATTACAGTTAGAAAAAATTAGGTCGCTCTGTTTCTTAATAAATACTTTCGGGAAAGAAAATTCGCCGACGAGAGCTTAAATATGAAGTACTATTAAAAAATCGCACATGAATAAACACTTATTAGGTTCTTTCCCGTACGCAACGCGGGTGCCCAAAATAGCCCAGAAATCATTCCCGTACTGAACAAAGTGGGTAAAGACACAGTTAGTCAACGACGTTGCGTAAACGTAGGTTGACGTACGTAGCAGCATATCAAATTTACTGTCGATAGAGAGAGAGAGAAGCAATGGCAACGTCACCGCCATGCGGTGGTGAGTTTTCGTTAAAGAGCGAAATACACTACACAAGCGGTTTGACAAACCAAGCGAAATTTCCCTTTGCTTCAAGCCATTTGTGCTGTGTATGGGGGTGTTTGAAGGTTTGACAAACCGCTTGAGGGAAATTTGAGCAAAAATCAAAATTTTTTGATTTTCTGGCCGCCATGTTGATGTTTGATCAAACCGCTTGCGTTGTGTATAGCAAAATCGCCTCATTCGCAACGAAATTTTCACCGAGTAAGGACGTAAGAGAGGAAAATGAAAGAAAACCATAATATTTAACATTGCGAACTGGAAGAAAACTAAAATTCTTTGCTTGAACGAGTCATGTTTGCATGGTGTATGGCGAAATGGGACAAGTAGGTTTGAAGAATGTTTGACAAGCCGCTTGTGTGGTGTATTTCGCTCTTAAGCAGCCGCCATTTAATTTGGCAAACAAAAATTTGTCTGCATAACACCGACCTAAACAAATTGAAATTCATGTTGCCTCCATAGAAGAAAAAAGGAAAGTGAACGTTCAATGTTCGCCAGGAACATTTCTAGAAGTAAAAACTAGTTGGCGCTATCATAAAGTCACATAGCAGGCAGCCAAAAAGCACATTGTTACGATTATCCTTGAACCCTCGTCCGGATTTCCCAAATCTTCCGGTTCGTATCGCTGGATTGTTAAATAAAGGCAAACGATTACCAAATGGTAGTACAATTAACTTTATTGTACAACAAACAATTTTACAATACTTGCTAATACAGTAAAAACACTACAATACTTGTTAAAGCAATAACAGCGCTTAACTAAACTTGGTAACACAATTAAACTTATAGCTTGCTTATTCGCAACTCGCTTCTCTGCTTACTTTACTTGTAGCTTGCTGACTTGTAACTAACTCACCTCGCGGTGGCGGCGCCCTTATATACCTGCGCTGGCACTTATGGCAACTCTAGAAC
>NW_016158849.1:45171-107319 GCF_001687245.7 Rhagoletis zephyria | reverse complement strand
AGAGTAAATATTTTCTGTATTGCACATACACTCCTCGTCATTTGAATAGTACACCCATTTAATCCTGAGTATTTAGAGTTTTCCTTTATTCAAGCAATGAAACCGAAACCGTAGCCATTTAAAACCCTTTGGTTTTTCAAAATCGAAACCGAAACCGTAACCGTTATCTTTACCTGAAAAGGAACGAAACCAAAACCGTTTCAAGCACAGATTTCAATCGGTTTCCAGAAATTTATAAAAATAATAAATACAAATTTCTTTCATTAAATGATTTATTTAACCAAAATCAGCAATATTTTGCTAAAACTCTTGTTAAGTAGTAAATAAGAACGGCAAAGTAACTTTTCGCAAAAAGCTACTAAAAAGATGCCTAATAAATTAAATATCCGCTCTGGCATCGGTTATTTGGAAGACGTCATTTTGATTTTCATTGTCCCATGTATAGTTGTAAAGTGCATAGAAATAAAGGGGTTTCATAATAATTTAGTAAATATTTGACGAAAATAACAATTGTCCTTCCCCGGAGAGCGAATAAACCAAATGTTCGAGCTAAGTATCGTGCATCTAACACTGAACATTTTTAACCTAAGGCAATATTTATACCGCTAATGCATGATATTTTGTTCGATCTCCAAGAAAGATTGCCAAAAATACATTACATAAACATTTTTGATTTGAACTATTATTTCCATATAAAATTAGAGAATATAATACGCTACAAAAAGACTCTATCAGTGGAGTATAAAGTGTGGTCTGAACGATGGACAAATAAGGTAAGTGAAAAGCCATTCCCAAAATCAACAGCAGAAATTCTGGTAAATGGTAAATGGGACGAATATGCTTTTCCATTGATTAACAAACTTCTCCGCATTCTAAAAAACACGGTTTCGTAGTACCATGAATGAAGAAAGACTGATAGGTCTAGCACTTTTACACGTACACTTAGGGTCAGTTTTCATTGCATGGTTGTGGTTTAAACTTAGTTTAAACGCCCGAGTTGGCTGGTTTAAACTAAGATTAGCCAGCCCAAATGTCAGCCAGCTGTTCAATTTAAATTCAGTTTAGGTAATGTAAGTTTAAACTGCCACTGAAAAACTGGCCCTTAAATAGATATTGAAATTTACACTGAAAGGATAATTTAAATTATTATAATCAAAACTCCGAATAAGTTGTTAAGTTACTTAATTACATCCATCATTTAACAAACATTGTAAGCAAAAAATAAGTATTTATATATACACACATATATACTGCTTTTATAAACCCAAAGCATAATTTTTTATCTTATGCTTTTTTACAAAACAGTATACATAATTGTTTTATTACATTTTACTTCGCACTTCATAAAAATTACTAGAACCTTTATTCGCGTGAAAAATAAATGGGGTTGGATGCTTGCAGGTCATGTACCTTCGATCCTGTATCCGCCCCTGAATACCCTTCGCTCCCCTATTTAGTTATAGTTTTGCAAAATAATTCAATGAATATCATCATCCATGGACAGAGAATGAACACACAATGACTCAGAATTAAAAGAATTTTTATCTATACCTCGGTGAATCGCATGTGACTTTTCTTTGAGTTGTACTAAATTACATCCACAATTAAATACAATATGCTGAATACTCTAAATAAAACAATAATATTCTTGGTTGTTACGAATGACATAACCCTGTGTCTTTGGATATGTACATATATTTTAATATAAAAAAAAAAATATTGATATTGTGTTCGGTGGGATCAAATGGGTCCCAGTTGTGGAATACAATGCTTCTTTGGATGTTAAATAGGGGACGAAATAATATTTATCAAACCATTATCTTCATGTCTTCATGGAAAAATGTTGTTTCGAAAAAATTTTTTTTAATTTCATATAAAACTTGCGATTTAATAGCGCCCAAAGTAATACGCGTGTCGACTTAAATTTTTCTTAGATATTTTAGGACGAAGATAACAATATTGTACGTCAAACTAAGGTCCTTAAGTGCGGGGCGGAAGGGGTAATAATAGAATGGACAGACGGCAATGTTAATCAGTATTAATAGCGCAGTTGATCCGATCAAAATAGTGTCCTGACAGACGACGATATTGTAGTTTATGGATTAAGGACCATAAGAATACGAGTCATGCCCATTTTTTCGGAATTATAGAGCTAATGCAAATTTATTGGCTAGTGGTAGAGTCAGCGTGGAACTCAATTTGGTTACCAATTTTTGAGAAAGCCTGTGGAGCCTTCCGATGGCAGAGAGAACTCCCTGTTATGAGGCTACTTAATGGTATCGTAATGAATTTTTACATAACATAAAGAAGAGCTGACAGCCATTTTTGCATTCTTAACTCGAAGCAATAATTAATTAATTTTTCCAGCACATGAGTATGTACACACATATTTACATTCATATTTATGTTCAAAGAAATACCTGCCTAATTTAGCATTGCATTTTTGCCGTATATGTATTCACATATAATTCCGACTTTCTGTGGACTTCGAAAGGTCAGAGGACATACTTCCGCTATCACTTAAGCTCTCCCATATTCTTCCCATAAAAACCGATCAACACCTGACATAAACTTTCAGCGAAACTGACGTTTGCAGTGCCCATACCAGACGGTCGGTGTTTTAAAGTAGAACACACAACCAAGTGCATATGTACATACCTTTATTTGTACGAATGTATGCATGGATGAGCACATATACTTTTCTGTATAACGCGCGAAGGCAATCAACAAGCTGGCTAACAAAAAGTCGCCAACAAGCATTTGAGTTGCATACATATATATGTAAGCATATAGCACATACACACATTCTATGGTCCAATATATGATATACACTAGGGTGATTGACTGGGTTTAAGCCAGTTTTTCCAGAAGTTTTGGGTGGTTTTTTTCGAAATCGTAATTTTCCGATAAACGAATAAACCGGAGGTTTGTTATCGAATAAACCGGTTTTTCATCTACAATATGTTAGTCAATTCATCGCAGTATTTTTTTATGTAGGCACGTTATCGGATAACTTTGGACCACGTGAACCGTTTTAGATTAGGTATCGTCGTTTAAAGTACAAAACCGCGTATCAAGATAACGCAAAACCGCGTATGTGAGGTTGCATAAATTATTTTCTAGAGAGTAAAAACACTAATATTTCAAAATGGTCATATTTTTTATAAAGCAATCGCATTTCTGCCTAGTGTATTTCAGGACGAAGAGCTTGTGTGAGCAAATCCAATATTTGGAAGCAAATGTCAGTTACGCGCAATGACGATACGCGGTTTTGTCCTTGAAACGACGATATTCTTTTTTATCTGATAGCTAGTACCTCAATCTAATTTGGTTTGGTTCTGACCCAAGAATGATAGAATACAAGATTGCGCATCCTGCGGGTGATGACGTCACGTTCGCAACGAATAGTGGAGAAGGAGGAGACAAAAAATAGCGGCGGCCGCCATTTGTAAACAAATCGTAGATGTGTTCATCTACTTTTTGAACATAAAATTGAAGTTCGAGAAAAAATTTAATATTACGCCCAGAAATAGCGAAATAAAGAAGAATAATGAAACACTAAGCTAGTAGAAATTAGTAACGCGAGCTCTTCGCAAATTGTTTTGCATTTTTTTATAGTAAAAAATGTTCATTAGCAAAAACTAGTAATAATTACTATAAACTATTCGTACGAGAACAAACTTATCTCGGACATTTCTATGCTGACGTAACACGACCAGCCGATTCTGTTAAATTCGCCAAAACCAAAGTAACGGTACTGCTGAATGCGCCACCTCTGTCTCTCTACATCGTGGTTCTGACCATTGTGTCATGAAGCAATTAACTATACTCCTAAATTTTTATATTTTTATATGATTGAAAGTGGCTGTTTTCTTGCTTAAAAATTACCTGTTAGTTTTCGTTTCTGTAAACGATATCCAAATGCAAAAATGAAAAGCAAATGTCCGCTCTAACCGGTTTTGTCTGAATTTAAAGAGTATGAAGAGTTCTTCTTAAATAGCTATTTTCGAACAACTCGAAACCAGTTTAGGGAAAAAGTCGAATAACCAAAAACCCTAATATACATATGAACGTATGCACTTAAGTGCGAATGTATGTACTTATACCTGTATATATGTATGTATGTATAAGTATTTAGTTCCACTTGTACATACATATGTATTTATGTACATACATCTGTCGTTGCAACATTTCAACCAATTTTTCCGCTGAATTGCAGTTCAGTGCCCTTTTGGTGTGCCGCGTTCACCTGAATGAAATATATGTACTTGTATGTTGTTACTATACGAACATATGTAAGTACATACACAGAGGCGTACATAAATATTCCTTGCAAATAAAAAATTCATTTGAACATATTTTACAAGTGAGAAGAACTTTGAAGAATGTTATCAGCTGTCCACCAAGCGACAGGACAAATGCACCTTTAGCGTATACAGACATACATATAACACTTGTACTTACATATATATATATATATACATCTATTAGTACATGTACGCTTGTAGTGAACGCTGCTCACCCTCGCTCAACCTATGTACATACATACCTACATATATACGTACGATATCCAGATCAGCGCGCTCGCCTTGCAGCCATCAGTTCCTACCTACCACCACCGTGGCCAAGGCTGCTTTATGTAATATCCCCAGTCATACTCACACCTTTTAAATTTCTAATGGAAGCATTTATGCAGGTGTGTATGTAACTAGCGCACACGCGTATCCTTTAACCATTGATTACATGGCTTGGTTGGCGTGCCAGGCCGGTTTATTTTGACCACTTCGCTATTTGTGCGCATTTTTTGCTGGCACGTAACTTGGATATTAGTGGCAAGTTATGGACACACGTGCTGTTACCGTCCACTAGTTTGTCGAGCTAACATCAAAGAAGAAGCCTGCCATCAGCCATATTTTTCCTTTTATTATGCATTCCTACAACCGAAGCACGTACATACACTCACCGGCAATAGCCTTGGTCTAAGCCGTCATACGCTGCTCTAATGATTGGCAAAGTCTCTATTATTTACATACATACCTATATATGTATGAATACATTTTCCTTAAATATATTAAAACTGGTTTAAAAATAGCGTAAAATGGGATAGTGTTCAAATTCAACGAGATTAGGAAGATATATATGTAGATATACCAAAGCATTTTTTGAAGCCAAGCTCAGGTCGGCACCAGAAAAAAATAGTTTCACGATAGTCTTGGTTCAATCCATTTTTATGAGATGTCAGTATGGATATATGTATGTATGTATGTATGTACATTAGGGCGGTCCTTCAATCGGTAATACCAGGGTCATAGATGTCACATATAAATTTTGGCCTCGATTGGAGACGGTTAAGGCATGTAGCATAGGGGGCAAAGTACAGATTCCTCTATAGCAGTTGTAAGTGGGAGTCCACGAAAATGTATCTGGTTTCGATAGTAAAGAAACAAAATGGTTGCTTGATAGCCTCTTTATTTAACTTTAATTTTTTCAGTGGTGTATAGTGGGGAAGCCTTAAAGGCCCCACCTGCAGACTAAAAAGAAACGGCTGTTGGTATAACACTATTAAAAAAGCAGTACAAAATTGTTTTCTTGGCGTTCATTTTGGCATACCTTTTGCGTCTGGCGCTTTGCTGGCAAAGTTATAAATGTCACGCAAAGCCACAAAGTTTTATATGACATCAGCTTTATAAGGATAAACTTCACTTTTCTCTTACGGAATATGCTTCGGTCTTCCAGCTGTAGTATTTGCAATCCTCAAAGCCATGGACTACGTGGTGGAAAAAAGTAGAGTGGAAGGAGTTTACGTGTCTGCAGTGATAGCCACGCTGCACTTAAGGCATAGGCCAGCGCTCTATCTAAGTACTTCCAAACTAGTTCGACAATCCAAGTCTTGACGAAATTATGTTGGAAAACATAACCAGCTCGTTTATTCTGTGTGCCAGGTCACTCGCGAGTGCCTGACAATTAGACATCTGACCATTTGGCCACAGTTAGCTTAGAGTAGCCATTCCTCGATCCGCAAGCAGTTATAGCACTCCCTATTTCGACCATCGAAGCCACCTTCAGAAACTGGGTGAAAACTTCGCTCAGTAATAACTAAGGGCCATCGAGGGGATGCAGGTGGGAAGGGTCTATCTAGTTGTTTGCTCTCACTGTGAAGCCGGGACTGCAGGCAACTTGGTGGGCTACTGACTGGTCACTTAACGTAGCAAATGACAACTCCATTTGCCCATCCTGCCTTGAAGAGGATGAGACGGTGGAAGACTTTTTGTGCTTCTTGCTTGCTTGCTTGTTTATCATCGATTTTTCTAGACTCAGTCTTTTATATTTTGTCAGTTTCTGAATTTAAAGTTTGGCGTAAAAAGCTTTAAGGTTTTGTTATTTCAGGTTATTTGTTTTAAAAATGTGAGTGATGAATATTTTTCGAATCCCTTTAAAACTCGGAGCGATAAAGATAAAAATGATGCCGTCAACACAAATAAACTATTTTACAAGTATGTACATCATACGCAAATTCAGGAGCGAGGCGAACATGTGAGGACTTAATGGAGTGCTCTTAAAAAATATAACTCCTGAGTGCGAGATAGTACTTCGGTGGCTTTACGGTTGTTTTTAACAGGCAAGACGAATCGAGATAGATATAGACAAATGTATACATACATATATGATCAGAACGAAAAGGGAAATCGATTAAGCGGTGACTGTCTGTCCGTCCGTCTGTCCACCTGTGCACACGATAATTCGAGGAAAGATTGAGATATCTTAACGAAACTGGGTACGTGTACTTCTTTTGGGCGTAGGATGGTGGTATTGAAAATGGGCAAAATCAATAACCACGCCAGCCTCCCATATAACGGTAATTTTCAGAAATACGAAAACTGCAATATTTTAGTAACTACTGAAGACAATTCTCTCAAAATTGATATTTACAATAATTTTCAGCCGAAAAGTAAGAGTATTATAAATTTTTCGATAATGGGCGTAGCCACACCCAATTATGGTTACATGTGTACATCTTGGTAACCGCTGCACCGATTTCTTCCAAACTTGGCACAGTTGTTAGCCTTGCTACAGCATACCAAATGGGCGAAAATTTTTAAAATGGACAATTACCAGGCCCACTTCTCCATATAATGGTAGTTTGGAGAAATGCGAAATCTTCGATAAATCAGTAAATATTAAAGCTAATTTATTCAAAATTGATGACTGCAACAATTCTTTACCAAGAAATGCGTCTTATGATAAAATTTTGGAAAATGTGCGGGGCACCGTCTAGTTATGATCACATATATGTATATCGGTAACTGTTCTACCGATTTGTACCGAACTCGGTATAGGATATTGTGCTTGCCACATAAAAGCAAAACGTTAAAAATTACTTGAAATCGGACTAAAATTGATGCCGCTTTTCATATAACGGTAAATTTCAGAACTCTATTTTTTATTTTTTATTTACTCAAAATTGATACACCTCGGCGTACCATGTAGCGGTAGCTTTCGGAAAGATGAAAATCATATATGTAATACTTGTGCCGGGTATTTAATGTTCGGCTCCACCCGAACTTAGACTTTCTTACTTGTTTAAACTTGCAAGTGTGTAGTCACATTATTTTATTAAATAGAACGCAAGAAAATATTTAATTCTTATTTTTGCCACCCCGAATTTAGTTTTGGAACTCACCCACGGTGCAAATTTTCATCGCTGGATCTAATCTTCACATTTTTTGATGAGCTTTGGGAATATGTTAGAAACGGCAGTAGGGGGTCCACCAAAACCAGTACAGTTTTAAAAGGGGTCTACGAGAAAAAAAGTTTGGGAACCTCTGCTCTATAGAAACTTAAAACCCAAAATCGATACTATCATAGTCGAAGATATCACATATAAATTTTGGTCCCGATTGGAGTCGGTTAAGACGTCTTCATAGGGTAATCTGAGATTTTACCCATGAGCGACACGTCTTAACCAACTTAAATCGGGACCAAAATTTATATGTGATATTACCGACTATGGTAGTATCGATTTTGAGTGCTAGATGAAAAAAAAATAGTTTTATTTTTAATATTTTTATTGAGCTTTGTACCACGATTGTTTATTAGGAAAAATTGAAAAAGCAACAAAGTATAAGCGGTAGAAGTTATAGCACTATTTCGGAGATCACCACATCTCCCCATCAGACTTCTTTTTTCTAGACTTCAGCAGGTGGTACAAAGCTCAATAAAAATATTAAAAATAAAATGTTAACAAGCCACAATAACATTGACAAAAATAGTTTTAATTTTTTGAGTCTCCATAGAGGAACCTGAACTTTGTCTCATGTGCGACACGCCTTAACCGTCTCCAATCGGGACCAAAATTTATATGTTATATTTTCAACAATAGAAGCTTCGACGTAGGGGTTGAGGCTTAGGAAATCTGATGTAAAAACTTCGTTCCTTTATTTAAGGGCCACCCTAATGTACGTACGTGTATGCGTATACAATGTACAGGACAATGGGCAATGGATACCTCCAAGCGGGGCGCAACCCTGAGGGTGTTCGCCTGTTAGTCTTCCTGGCGACATGGTTACGCAATATCCTGATGTCATGTGCAAGTGTGTCTGTCCTGCACGGGAATATTTTATAGTTTACTACATTATAAGGTGTGCCACGCACCAACTGTTTCCTCACACTCAAGCATATGCATGATACACACATACAAACATACATATCCACGTAAACTACATTAACTATATCTAGGCATATGTATGTACAGATTGTATGTACTTACATAAATATTTACGCATTCCATGAGGGAGCGGTCAGGGTGCTAACTGAATAGCGGTCATTTTTAAAAGCCTTGAACATTTTTTTATTGGTAAAGAAGGTACATACTCGTACATACATAATTTTTCAACGTAAAACTTTTTTACATTAGTGCTATGCAAGTGAGGTCATTGCACTTATTTTGGGTTACGCAACGACACCATTGTTTTATGTTTTGATATTATTTTACCACTAACAAATACTAGGCTTGTTTTTCGTCGCCGTTTGAATATTTTTATGTTGCTACCAATGCAAAAATATTGTTAAAAGTGGATTATTTACGAAAAACAAGATGGTTGAATTTGACTTTAGTATGGACTGGAGTATTCTAGGTCCAAAGATAGTATTTATTTTGGCATTGAAAGTGCGAAAAATGCGATAAAAGCCATGCCTAACCGAGAACCCTCCTCCTTCGCGAGCTCCGCACATTTTATCTTGTTCAGTACGCGGAGAAGTTTTTTACTAAAAGTTGGATAAAGGTTTTCTTGGTCACGAAATGGTAAACATTTCATGAAATATTAAAATTTGGTTTGGTTTTCACTGAATTTAAGGAAAAAGCTTTTCTGAAAATACGGAAATGGGTTTCTTGTTTACGAACAACAACAAAACTTATTGGAAAAACCGTTAGAAAAAATATTAAAATAAATAAGAAAACCATTTCCTAATTTACTTAAATTTTGAAAAAAAAACAACGGGACACCACAGCCGCCATTTGTCAGGAAAGTAATTAACTGGTTTTCAGTTTAGCTTTGACAATTTAAAGAAAGAAGCCGCTTTATATAAATATGTACATACATACGGTCAGTCAATAAAGTTTAGGTACAGGGATTTTTTTACAATAAGGGCAACTACTTTTTAAATATTTTATTAGTCGCTAACTTTTTATATAAATATGGTTTATTCTACAACAAAAATCAGAGAATAGAATAATAAACTTCTGACTCCATTTAAGAAAGTATTTTCTAGGGATGTGCCGGGTATCCGGTTAATATCCGGAATCCGGCTTATCCGGCTATTTTTCTGATATCCGACTATCCGGCCGGAACTGACTAAAATCCGGCCGGATTTCCGGATTTCGATTACAGAAGATTTCATTTAAAAATATAGTTCAGATTTTTATTTTTTATTTTTATAATCAAATTTAATAGTATCATTATAGTAGTAAGAGTTAAAAATTTATATATTTTTCATTATGAAAAGAACCAGTTCAGCATTATCGGGCAACAACGTATTTCCCTTTTCAACATAAATGCTACCCGATGTACTAAGCGCTCTTTTTAAATTCACTGAGATAGCTGGTGCGGTGCGCAGAGATACTTCGTTGCCAGTGTAAACAAATTTGGAAATTCTTTGCGACTATGCTTCCACCAAATTAAGGGATCTTCTTGTCTGTCAATAAGGGGTAGCTATACAGGGTGTAAGTTCAAACTGTCGCACAAGTTTTTTTCTTGAAAAATAAAAGGGTCCTTTATAGATTTTGCGAAAAAAAGTATTTTATTGTTATTTTCATTATTTTTAGTTATTATTAATTATTGATTTTATTAAATAGTTTTAGATTTTTGTTTAGGTTTACCAGCGGTAATCACTTTGAGAGAAAAGCGCAAGAGCACGCAAGTCTTTGCCGGTTAATTTATTCCATATCATACTGGCTGAGTCAGCTGGGGTCGTTGAGTCGAATCCCACTGATAGAAGTCTGATGAGGAAATGTGCTGATTTCCGAAATAGCTATCATTTCTATAATTTTTTCAAATTGTTGTTGCTTTTCCACAATAGTTTTTCATTAAAAATGACCTCAAGCTCAATAGAAATTGTTGAATATAATTGTTATAAGGCCATAAATAACAAAAACAAATTTCTTATACAAAGTCTAAGAAAAAATACACCTGAAAACGACTTTCGTGCCGCATGTACTTATCTCCCAGAGTTTACACTGCTGGTAAATGCAAAAACCGATTACAATTTTGAAACTTTTTTGAAAAAAATTAATAATAAAATACTTTTTACTATAAAGGACCCTTTTATTTTTCAAAAAAATCTGTGCGACAGTTATTATTTTACACCTTTTAAATATTGCTCCCTTTCTAAATCGCTGTCTTTTTCCTTGTACGGTCGCTGCCTCGTCTACCAAAAAAAAAACAACAAAAACAAAATTGTGAAATTTATTAAGGGCAGCAGTCTTCCGGATATCCGAATCCGGTTCTTATTTTTTACATGGTATCCCAGTATTTTCTAATTTATTTTCTGCTGTGCTTTTTTCCAAAATTTAGGTAAAAACGTCCATTTTCCAAAATTCCATGATAATGTTACTTCTTTTCAAGGGATTTTTGTTAGTATCAATTTTGGGTAAAATTTGCGTCCATTTTTGAAATTTACCGTTATAAAAAACTGGGTATAATTTTAGTCAGATTTCAATAATTTCAACGTTTTACCTTAGTCTCGCAAGCACAATAATCATGCCGAGTCTGGTACAAATTGATCGAACGGGTATCGAGATACACATATGCGGCCGTAAGTGGGCGGGGTCACACCCATTTTGAAAAC
This sequence comes from Rhagoletis zephyria, assembly GCF_001687245.7. Lineage (NCBI taxonomy): Eukaryota > Metazoa > Arthropoda > Insecta > Diptera > Tephritidae > Rhagoletis > Rhagoletis zephyria. The sequence continues at coordinate 95,976 of NW_016158849.1, read as the reverse complement.
ATTTTAGTATAAGCGTATTTTTTCTAAAGAGTAACTGCAAACATCAATTTTGATTAAATTAGCTTCAGTATTTACTGATTTATCGAAGCTCTCGTATTTATCTAAATTACCGTTGCATGGGATGTGGGCGTGGTTATCGTCCGGTTTTTTTTTTAATTTTCAGCCGTTTGGTAAGTTTTGTCAGGAGCAACAACTGTGCCAAGTTTGGGAGAATTGGTGGAGCGGTTCCCAAGATATACGCATGTTATCATAAGTGGACGTGGCTACGCCCATTTTCCAAAAATATATATAGACATTTTTAGTTTTCGCTTTAAAAATGATTGTAAATATCAATTTTGATTGAATAAGCTTGAGAAGTTACTAAAATATCGCAGTTTTCGTATTTCTGAGAATTACCGTTATGTGGGAGGTAGGTGTGGTTATAGACAGTCACAGCTTAATCGATTTGTTTTTTTTTTTTCATTCTGATCATTTATGTATACACTTGTCTATATCTTTCTCGAATTGTTTTGCCTGCCACAAACAACCGTTATGTGAACAAAGTTAATATACCCTTATGCACAAGTGCGCTCGTGTATAAAAACAGGGGTATATTTTCTCGGTATAGAACAATCCTAGGGCGGCACTAAATTACCGGCTTTATTTATTTTTGTACTACCCTAATGTACACATATGTAGTTTTTTTAGTTTTGCTCTTTTATATTAACTACAATGTTATTTGATATTGGTGCTTATTTCTGGCCACTTTATTTCAAATTCTTCTGACTTTGTATAGTCTTCTTTACCGTTAACCCTTCTTGCCCTTGTAATCTTTGTTAATTAAAATGTCCTGAACGATTTTTTCATNCTTCTTGCCCTTGTAATCCTTGTTAATTAAAATGTCCTGAACGATTTTTTTCAGCAGAAGTAACGCAAAGTACATTATTGTTCATTCACAAACATATTGCTGTTATTCCGAATAAGAAATATCTTAATTGCATTCAATTCTGTTTGAACTCGTATGTAGTACAGCTTTGTTGGAGCAAGTGGCAACCGGAGAATTTTGTGGAATTGCAAATGAGTTGGACATGCACCGAACAGGCCACTTGAGCTAACATGTATGCTCACCACCGCCAAAAAAAGAGATGTTTCATGCTTGNCAGAAGTAACGCAAAGTACATTATTGTTCATTCACAAACATATTGCTGTTATTCCGAATAAGAAATATCTTAATTGCATTCAATTCTGTTTGAACTCGTATGTAGTACAGCTTTGTTGGAGCAAGTGGCAACCCGAGAATTTTGTGGAATTGCAAATGAGTTGGACATGCACCGAACAGGCCACTTGAGCTAACATATATGCTCACCACCTCCAAAAAAAGAGATGTTTCATGCTTGTAGCTTGGGGCAAAAATAAATGCCTCACTCAAAGTAATTGACTTCCCTTCTTGAGTTAAGCCAACGCTTTGATCCAGCAGCGCAAAAGTTAGCCGGTAAAGCAACAAAAACGAATGCGTACGAGTACACCAACAACCCAGCCACCTGTCAAGGCGTGGAGGAAGATACACGCTGCCCTTTGCAACCTTCTGTTCGTTCCCACATCCAGTCACCTGCGAATACATATGTCGTTTAACCCTACAATGCAGCCACTTAGCATGCTCATCAATTGCGCACTGCAGAGGTAAAGACTAGCAAGGGTACCACCACTACAGCAAAACCAACCCTAACCCACCACCATCATCTATAGCAGAGCTTCTTAAAGTGGGTTCCGTAGAAAAGTCATCAGGGTTCCGTAAAATGATTAATTTTTGGCTGTTTAAATTCGGTATGAATAAGAACGGCGGTCGGCAGTCGGTTTGAGTTGCAGACACAAAGAAAAGTTCTATAAACAGCATGCCCGTGATGCAATTATCTTTGTTCGTGTATATGTAATGTACTCGTAGTTGGTAATGATTGCGGTACAGAGTGCCATACCTACGTAATAGCGTTGATCGTTTCGCTCGACAGCTTGTTTTTCAAACTTGTACATATGTATTTGTTTTTAGCCTCTGTAACCGAAGCGTCGGAGGTGCGTTCTACCACTCCAAATGACCTGGGGCCTATTTCATAAAAGTGGCAGGTGCGACAATATTTCTATAACATTTCACAGCCTGAATTGTCGGGGACATTTTTTCTGTTTCATATACGCTTGTAGGCAACTGTGAAAATTTTTGGAAAGCGACAGAGACAATTGTTGACAATGGTCACTCTGACAAAATTTTCGCGACAAAGCTAAATAGCTCCGTCTGAATGTTTTCGCAGGAGAATTTTGTAAACCTATTTATATGGTACTCTCGCACATTTTATTATTTTTCAACAATTTGAATATTTCTTAAAACAGAAATAATGCATTTGCAATTATTACATATGAATTACATATAAATTTCATGTGACTGACGACAATTTTGTCAACGACAATTTAACCCGACAATAATAATTTGTCACCTTTTTAATGACTTCTCATAGAATTGAAGCGGTGGTGTCAATTGATTTTATGAAACAAAACACCCACCAAGCGGTCTAATTGTCACTGACAATACGGAAAATGCCTGTCATCACAAAACTATCACTGTCCCTTTGTGAAATAGGCCCCTAGATTCGAGTCCTGGTCAAAGCAATGTCGGAAGAAAATATAGAAAAAACGTTTTTTCTTAACACCGGTCGCCCCCGGCAGGCAATGGCAAACCTCCGAGTGAATTTTTGCCATGAAAAAGCTTCTCGTAAAATTCATTGGTAGTTCGAAGGCAATNGGCAGGCAATGGCAAACCTCCGAGTGAATTTTTGCCATGAAAAAGCTTCTTGTAAAATTCATTGGTAGTTCGAAGGCAACGTGAGGTAGTAGGTCCCTCCATTTTTGTAACAACATCAAGACGCACACCACAAATTGGAAAAGCAGCTCGGCCAAACACTCAGCGCCAAAATATTGTTGTTATTTTTTAACCGACTTCCAAAAAAGGAGGATGTTATCAGTTCGCCGGAATATTTTTTTTAATGTTTGTTACTGCTTAACTTTGGACCTCGTCAACCGATTTCGATAATCCTTGTTGGTTTAGCTCCGATCATTGAATCATGAAATATATAGATATACATATATTTTTTTAAGTCGTTTTTTTTTGCTAAACATTACTTGTCTCATATCTGACCTACAACACTTTTGGAAAGATCAGTGCAATTACTTAATTTTTGCAGGCAAAATCAACAGCCGTATTTTTAGCGAGACAACTTCCTAAAAGAAACGCTTTGAATTGACAGTCAAATTATTTTTTGGATGGTAGCAGTAATGTCAATTGGGTACAAAATCCATTAAAGAAGCATTCGTAGATCTTCAGAGTTCTTCGACATTGAAAAACACATTTGAGTTTGTGTGTCTGAACGAGTTTTGGGTTATTGTAATGTGTAAATACCATAAAGTAGCTAAAAAGGCTATCTTAACTATGCTTCTTTCTATCACAGTATCGTTGTGAAACAGGGGTTTCAGCTTACACTTATACAAAAAACAAATTCAAGTCGAAATTGGATGCTACTCCAGAAAAGTGCATACAGCCTTCAGACATAATATCGAATTATAAAGTAATACTCAATAACAGTGAAACAATTTCATGAAAAGTATTTGGTAAGGGTTCCATTATCTTAAAACTTTGAGAACCCCTGATCTAGAGTAGCACTAAGTGTGCACATGTGTACCAGGGTTGTTGCGAATATTCGCATTCGCAAAAATTAATGCGGATCTTTTGCGAATGCGAATATTGAAGGGACCGAAAATTTCAGTTATTTTTTTACGAGTTAAACTTGGCCAAATATTTTTTACTCCGAAATAAAAGTACTTTCCGGATAATAAACAAACCGCTTATCCAAATTAAACAAGTTAGGTATCCAGTGAAAGAGGACTTAAATAGCTTTAATACTGAAATCTTTAAAAGAGGAAAGCCACACATTGAAAAATATTTCAATAAAAAATGTTAATTAATTACCATAGAACAAACATTGGGTCAGGTATATATTTACATGAATTTCTTTAGTATTAAGTTATAAAAAAATATAAATAGAGGTGGTAACCTTCATTCGTTATTTCCGTTTAAAAGCTGTTATTAAAAATTATTAACCTTTCCATTTTTTATTTACCTAAATCACCTAATTTACCCACCTAAATTATTTCTTAAAAATACATGACATCCGCATTCGCATCCGCGGATGTCTAAAATTCCACATTCGCAACATCCCTAATGTGTACGCCAATCTCGCCGGCACTCGTAGTGGTTGTACCTGCGGTTACTCAAGATGAGCCTGGCAAACTAGTTCCTTCGAGTGGATTGTTAGCCGAAAAAACTGGAACAGTGCATGACGAAAACGACAATGAGAGGACAACGGAAAAGGAACAGAAAGTGGAGAGGCGAAAGGTGGCAGAGGAAGGCTATAAGGGTCGACTGCAGTCTTCGTACGCAGGGATGTGCAGACCGCAGCGCGTGTTCAGGTGGAAGGTGGAACGTTGTGCAGCATTTTAAGATTTTAAGTTTTTCTCTCCAACAAAGTTCATGCATGTATGTGTTTTTGAGTGCATGTATGCATAAGAGAGGGATTGAGTGGGTGTGTATGTGCGTGACTTTCGTTACGGTGGCATGGAAGCAATTAATGCTGCAAAGGTGTTGCAGCAGACCGGAATGCGGCAAGTAGCATAAAATATTGCACGACAAAAATAGCTACAGCACAACAACAAACACGCAGCAACAACCACGGTGCAGTACAATAAGGAGAAAACGGTTGATATAAGCAGTTATTTTGAGCATCTTTTGCTCATCCTTCTGATGGCAATTTAAAGTTTTCCGTTTAAGAGCAGAACAACAACAAATGCCCCCGCACAGATTTATTTTGGTTTAAAGCGAGTTTGAGCAAAATTTAAATTTAATGGCAAACAAATTACAACTAAGGGTGAAATTTTATAGGTTGGCAGAACTTTGTAGCGTGTGGCTGTTGTACCTGTGCGGATGAATTAAAAAGTTGCAAAAATTATTATAAAAATTAAATGAAATTGTAAAGTTACCAATTTTTTTGCATATTTTTTTCAGAAAAAGAAGAGTGCAACCCGATTTGTAAGATTAATTTTAACGAATTGGTTTTCCAAGACCCAACTATTACATGCGTCCCACGGTTTCATTTTAAATCTTAAAAATTGTTTAAAATTACTGTGGTTAAAGTTTTAAAATAAAAACTTATCAAGACAAATTCTATGAGTCTGAAAAATTATATTCTTATTTTTGGTAAATTTATACAAACGTGTATTAATATTTTTATTCGCTCTTTTTTAGCTTATGTATAAACATTTCCAAAACCATTCGTGTACTCAAAAAAATACAGTACAGTGGGTTGAAGATTGTTATTATATAATTAAGTACTAGATGATCAAACTTTGATGTAAAATAAATTAAAATAAATAAAGAATTAAAAAATATTCAGTTGAAAATGTTGATATTTTTTTTAACTTTACTTAAAGTGTTCGTAGTAAAACATTTTTATTCAATGTTCTTTCCATGTTTTTACTTTGTTAGTTTCGGCCCAGATCACTCCACTGAGAAACAAATGATTTTGGTAACTATTACTTTGTTTATACCAACACATAAAGCGCTGTGACTCAGTTCGGTGCGATACAACAAAGGAGCATAAACAAAATTTCAATACACGTTGAAATTGAAAAGTGTATTGACTTGAATTTGTTTTAAAATCGCTTTTTTATTTCACATGGGTTAGAAAACCCGTGTAAATGAATAATTCTTTTGACGCGAAATCAAAATTGGCTTCTTTTTTTGAAGTTAAACTTCTTTAGCGGCGGTTGGTTGGTGGGAGTAAATTGGCAAAATCAGCGGAAATTGCACACGGAAATGATGCAACGGAAATGGTTCAACGAAAATGGTTGGGGCTGAAACAGGTACTTCTTGTGTGTATGCAACGGAAATGATGCAACGGAAATGGAGCAACGGAAATGGTGCAACGGAAATGGATGGGCTAAAACAAGTGCTTCTTGTGTGTATGCATGTGGTATTAATTTAACAAAAATTTGCTAATAAAAGGTTAAAGAATAACACTTAGAAAAAGACCAATACAAGAATGAAAGTAAAGGTGACTACGTACATAAAAGAAGAAAAGGATAAAGGCAAAGGTAAAAATAAAAACAAAAACAAAGATGCGTAAAGATAAAGGCAAAAATGAAGACGAAGGTAAATTTATACACTTTACTTATATATATAAGGGCAAATGTGAAGGGGAATATGTAGCTTAAAAAATGATGAACATAAAAGTAAAGACAAAGAGGATGATGAGGATGCCGATAAAAGCAAAGACGAAGATAAGGGAAAAAGATCAAAATAGAGGTAATTAATGAGGAAAGGATATAGAGAGAGAGACACAGAGACTCAATCTGGGAACTATTTTGGGATCTTAGAGATTTTCAGGACTCTCGAGACTTATCGATAATATAATCGCTATTTTTTGACGGTTTTGTTATCGATATTTATCGATTTTGTTATCGATATTTACCGATTTTGTTATCGATATTCATCGATTTTGTTGTCGATAATTATCGATTTTGTTGTCGATAATTATCGATTTTGTTATCGATTTTGTTATCGATATTTATCGACTTTGTTAGCGATATTTATCGATTTTGTTAACGATATTTTTCCAAAGTTGTTAACAATATTTATCGATTTTGTTATCGACATCTATCGATATTGCTATGGATGTTTGTCGATTTTTTAATCGATATTTATCGATTTTGTTATCGATATTTATCGATTTTGTTATCGATTTTGTTAACGATATTTATCGATTTTGTTATCCATTTTCTTATCGATATTTATCGATTTTGTTATGGATATTTATCGATTTCGTTATGGATATTTATCGATTTTGTTATCGATATTTATCGATTTTGTTATCGATATTTATCGATTTTGTTATCGAATTTCCTAATCGATTTAGCTACCAATGGTATTACCGACGCTGCAATTGAAATTTTTATCGAATTTGTCATCGATTTTGTTATCGACATTTTGATGGACGTTATAATCGATTTGGTTATCGATAGAGTATAAAGATAAAAATGAAGATAATGGAAAAAGAGAATAACATGAACGTTATTAAAACGAACTGTCGTAGAGGTAGGGATCTACATTGATAGAAAAAAAGCGAAAAAATATAACCTTAAGCAAAAGCAGATGTGTGTATGTATAGATAGATAAGTAACGTAACTTTCACTTCTACAGTGTGGCCCAGGCGCACTTACTTTTTTTTTACTTATACAGCCCGTTTGTATATGGAATTATTATTATATTTCGCTACACGACGCAAATTTATTATTAAATAAATTTCGAATAAAACTAACAGAATTTGTTTACTTTTCAATACGGTTTTATCGAGTACGCCATAAAGACTAAGGAATAAACGATAGAAAGAAATATCTGTTGAATCAAATCGGTTATTGGTTGATGCGGTTTTTTCGTAGCTATATACAAGGTATATAACCAAATTACGCGTAGACAAAAACATATTTAGTTGATGTAACTAAACTCTTTTCTCAGTGCAAACTAAAAAAATACATCGAACTAAACCTTCTTTCTCGTCCATCAACCTACGCTTGTGATCAGCTGATTAAGTTAAGTGACATTTCGACCAGTTTTAGATATTTTTGTTTTGTTTGTTCAATGTTTATGATTTTTTTTTAATAGATGTCTAGCACATTACTTACATTCGTACAAAAATTATAAAAATTCAACAAACCTTAACGATTGCACCCACGAACTTTAAACTTTTTATTCTTAATTATTAAAAAAAATGTTACCGTTCGCAGTTTTATAGCCCATTTGTATTTTAATAGTTTTTTTGGCTGACGGTGTTGTGCACTTTCTCCCATGTAAAGTATGCTCGACAATTTCTTTTATAATGGAAAACAATTACTTGAAATTAACGCGATTTTTTAGAGTCTTGAAATTCGGTTAAAGTACTAAAATTTAATAGGCTATAAAACGACATACAAACTTAACATAAAATCTTTAAAATGTTTGGGTGTAATTGTTAGTTTTTTGAATTTTTATAATTTTTGTACAAAGTATGAAATGTGGATTTGTGTGGTGTGGTTACGTAATGTGCTAGACTTAAAAAAATATATAAACATTAATTAAACAATAGAAAAATAGCCAAAACTGTTCACTTAACTTAATCAGCTGACCACAAGGGTATATACATATATACATATGTGTGTATGTATGTTTAATCTAAATCTCATAATAGTTTACAAAATTCTTTGTTTTCATTTTCAAGCCAAGAAAAAAATGAAATATGCACACTCGTAAAAGTTAAAGAGTTTCGTGATCACGCATAATTGGCGCCACAATGTGTTCACCTATGTACTTTTATTTATGGTCTAATTATGCATACTTCGCACAACTTCGCATAACCTTCAAACTGTAATTTCGTATGTTTTTTGTATGTATTTTGTATGTATTCCATTACCCAGAAACTAGCAGAACTTTTAAAAACTTAGCGGCCTATTTATAGCCCAGTGTGCATACACTTGCACTGTTATACCATTTTTATGTAAAAATTAAAACCCACCAGAATTCTACACGTTATGTGCTATGCGCTGGGTAACCGCTTACACGCAACGCCCGTTTGACAGATTCTTATGTGACAACTCTCGTGCAAAGCGAAGTATGCATAAGTGGACTATTAGTTTAGATTTTGCTTCACATTTTCTTAAGAAACAATTTGATTGCACTGGTACAAATGGTTGTGCGAAGTTATGCGAAGTATGCATAATCACACCTTTACAGTTTGGACACTTTTTTGTTTTTAATTTGGTAGAGAATTAATAATAAGCTCTGGCACATAACACTTACTTACGGGCTTACAAATATTTTGTATGCATACATATGTACATACATTAGACCGTATCACGACGTAAGGGCCGAAAAAAGCAATTTGTTCCATTTGTTTGTTTGTATTTTATGCCCGATTTATACATTTTTGTAAAGGTATTAAAGAAGCTTCTTAAAGTTGTATATGTATATATGTAGAACTCTCATAAACTTTATCTAGGGGCTCTTGGAGGTGTATTTATTTGTTTGAGCTTCTCACTATAGATTACATGGAGCCGTTTTCAGAAAAAAGTTATATGTAACTTTTTAGTTTTACTAAGAAATAACTTTTTCTGGAAGAATTATGTGAATTTTTTTGATACCTTTCAAATGGGTTGTCATTTATAGAAATCGGAAATGAAATAAAGAAATTGCTCCGAACAAGTGGATTTTTTTTACCGACACGGTCTAATGTACAAACATACATACGATATTTATGTAGGTGGGTTCATTAAAAGATGTTGGAGTTTTTTTAGTTATAAAAGTAGCTGCGAAAATATGGTTAAATGTTACGTCACACCTACGTACGTAACACCTATCACATGCTATGTACATACAAAAAAAAAACATATATGTATGTATGCATGCACAGAAGGGTGGGTCGAAATGGTTTCTAGAGCTCTTCATCCCCAAACCTCATTGTTACATGTAAAGGATTATAATTGGGTCGCAAACTGGGCTAGATATGAATATTCTTAGGGTATCCATAGGGGCTTAAAAAAATTACCAAAATCATTAAGACATTGTCCATTATTCTCCGATTCTTTCACTCGTAAAGAGAGTTAATGTCGATCTCTTATAAAAGGGGTTGAAAGTCAGCGAAAGCAGTTTCCAAGCCAAATAAAATGGTGTTCCACACCCTAATGCACACACATGTATGCACACATCCACGCACCAGCGGAAGCAATTCATCAAAGATGACTTCGTAATAAAAAGAAAAGAAACTACCCAAATACTATCAACAACGCGCGCGACTAGAGAGAAAAAGACACCTGTGAAGTTTCAAGGTGTCAGCAAATGGCGTACTAAAAGACCAAATATTTCTTAGCTTACAAATTGCTAAGTCTAACCAAAGAAAATATATTATTTGAAACTACATACATATGTATGTAAAACTACATACTATATGTATGTATATATATATGTATGTCTGTATATATTTTTATGCGTATAGAAGTGAACCTGTAAAACTAAGCTTTATTAATCGCCGTGCGTGTGTACATCACGACGCAATACACTTTTACCAGCAACCAAATGATATGGTGTAAAAGCTAATCTCTTCTTTCACTATAAATTTTAAATATTCGAAGATACCAATTTTCAAATGTCTAATAAAAATTGCTTTCTTTCATTTCTAGGTGAGTGACTTTTGGATTCGAATTTCTTGAGATCATTGTAAGTGTATACAAATAATAACTTAGCATGCAACTAAAAATATACAAATTCCAAAAATAGAGTGAAGAAACTAAATGCGTTCTAAAAAATTAAATATATATTTGCAACCTTGTGTCTTAGTGACATGTTTGCGTAATGCCTGTCACTAATCTTACTAATTTTTACTCAAGGATACTTTAGACCATAAAATTGTCATTTATGCAGATAGGTTAGGTCAGGTAAGGTTGAGATGGCTGCTGGACTTAAAGGAAGCCAGCACATCTAGTCCCAGTCGGGGGCCCAGTGTGATACCACATGGATGCAAAACCCCTAATCCCTAAACCAGATGGTGGAGTCTAAGAACCTTAGCAACTGCCGTTTTCCAAACTTAGCAGTTGCTGTGCTTTCCTGCATAGCGCAGGGCAATCACAGAGTAAGTGCCTGATTGATTAAGTATGTATGGCGAATGGTGTCTAGTTGCTGCTCTAGTAGCCATGGCTTCCAGTATCGTACTTTGTATTATGTATAACGATTAATCTGAAAAGCACAGACAACATCCGAGTCTACTTTTTGACATCTACATTTCGAAGTAATTCGCAGCTTTGCTCCAATGTCTTTGGCAATTTATGTAAGCAAATAACAAAATCGTCGTAGACGGGAAACATAAAATTGCGCTACCAACAATTTCACACTTGCACATTTTCTAATTAAAATTTAATGGATGACAAGACTGCATACCAAACATTATTATAAAAATTCCTGTTAAAAGCCGGAAACTTTGCTCTAAAAACAGGTCTCGTCCGAAAGTAAAGGTGGAAAGTCAAAAAGTTTTTCGAAAAGGGTATCTTAAAAAATTTCTAATTAGCACTTTTTCGCAGATAAAACATTTTCTAACATGAAACATGTAATCGTAAATATTTCATCATCCTTCCTCGAACTTTCATGGATTTCACTAAAACAATGACTACCTGCATATGTATATATTCACTGTCTTATTTCACTTGGTTTAGCGTTTAAAAAGCGATATATTAACATTAATTGTTGGTTAATTTATATGTAATTATGTACATTCGAATATTTGTAGATATGCATGTTTGTACATATGTATTTAGCTTTGCGAATACCGGTAAGGTCATTTTTACGCATTCTCTCTGCATTCCACTTCATTCTACTTAATTCACTCTTTTATTTCATTTATTTGTTCATTGCTAATTTTTACCTTCCTGACCTTCAATGCCACAGCTGGTAGCAGTACAAATGTATGCCTATAGCTAACTTGTAACCAGAGCTGCCAACTAACCTTAGGTATGGAGAGCCATATTGTGGTTAAAAAAAGTGCCAAATTGAAAATTAATAGTGCCAAAAAAGGCACAATTCTTTTTAATCGAAAGATGATTTTTCTTTCTTAACCATTTAGCAATAAAATAAGAACCACATTTCTAAAACAAAATAAAACGTGTTGTATGCATAAACTTTAGAAACTAGAATTGCACAAAAATGCATTGAAAGCATTGAAATATGTATTACTATTTTTTAAAAGCATATTCTGCCAAAGTGAAAAGTTAGGTGCCATTTGAAGTAAAAAAAAGCCAAAAAATGGTACGGTTTGAGCCAAGTTGGCAGGCTTGCCTGTAATTACGTACTTACATACATATCATCGTATAAAGTACAAAACCGCGTATCAACAAAATGCAAAACCTCGTAAGTGAGATTGCATAACTTAATTTCTGGATAGTAAAAACACTCGTATTTCAAAATGGTTCTCTTTTTTATAATGCAATCGCATTTCTGGCTAGAATGTTTCAGGACGAATGGATAAGGATTGAGCCAAGGGCTTGTGTAAGCAAATCCAATTTTTGGCAGCAAATGTCAGTTACGCGGTTTTGCAGAATGACGATACGCGGTTTTGTACTTTAAACGACGATATGTACATGCATAACGCCAGCATTCATATACCTATATGTCTGTATGTATGTACACGTGTAAATTAGAGTGGGCCGACGTCTATTCAGAAAGAAAATTTTAAGAACTTAAATGTTTTGTGAAATGATGGAAGAACATATTTTCTTAAGATACTCGTCGGTGTAATAACATTTAAATCTTTTAAACCCTAATTTAACCCTATTCTCACACTCAAGAAAGAGTGCAGTTAAAGGACAGCATGTATCCAGGGGGGCTACTCTGTAATGCGATGCGAAAGAGAAAAGCGATGTGATAGGCAAATACGCCGTAAGTAATACGCTGTGGAGACTCCTATCGCATCGCATTTCTCTTTCACAGCACAATACAGACTAGCCCCCCAGGATTCAACGGTTGGTACAATTGAACTTTTTTTAGGAAGACCATTAGGTACATATAAGTATAGAACTTTCTGTACAGTTTTAACAGAGCCAAGTGCAGACGGGTCTATCTGAGCTTGGATTGCATAGCAACTGCAAACCTTGCATATATTTGTTCTCTCGAATGCACCAAACATATCTCTTTTTTATTAGACATCGTTCACGTTGCTGTGTCATATGAGCAGACAACAGTGATCAGAGACTTTTTGAGGTTGAATTCGTTCAATACCAGACTGACAGTGTTTTGGATCCTAAGTAACCAAAGTACTTTGTAGCTTTTAAGTAATGTCCTTCAACAGGCTTGAGTAAAGGTTCGAAATATTCAAATTTGTTCGCATTTTTCGTGATATAAATAATTTTAAATGGAACCAATAACAGTATATTTATTGATTTACTTAAGTTACATAGTAGACTTCTGAGAAGCTAAATCAACATTTTGTCGACATACGAAGACACCAAACGAATGTGAGAGCACAGCTCATATAGAGGGTGCGGCTATGAAAATAATTCAAAAGTATGTCCTAAAGAGTTTAGCAGAGACATGAGTTACTCTATATGTCCACAAACATTTTTTCAAAGACTCACCCCAATATATTGAATATCGGATTAGCGAATCGTATTTGAACTTCAAAACTTTTTGATATAAATCTATTATCGTCTTAGAACACAAAATGTGTATAATTGGAAGCTATTTCGGGCTATTTCGAAAAAATCACCCGGTTTCTGGGGGCACTTTTTAGCCAGGAATTCAAATATGTTGGTATTTTCATCTTCTCCAAGCAATCTAAATTAATAGTAAATATAATCTCCAACTCCAAATTAACAAAATCATACATATCAATTTTCAAATTGTCCAATTATCCCCAAAAATTTTCCAGTATTCTCAATACTATATACCATCCTGTTCTATTTTTTCCGACCTCTTCAATGCCATCAACGGAATTTCGTTATATTTTTTTTAAATCCGAGTTATTACCATTTTTTCTCAAAACCAGCATTGCTTGTTGCTAAGGTTTTTTAAGACGGAAATGCTTTTTTAATAACTGATTTGTTTTGTTTTTTAATTATCCTAATGTATAAATATAAATGTGGCTTTGCAAAGCTGTATGTATGAAATGTTTTTTTTTTGCATTTCTCGTAGAACAAAATAAATTCATTTCTGAGGTATAATTTCTCCGAATTTTATCGAGTTAGGGGGAAAAATATGTAATCAAAGTCGACTATTTCAATATATTCTTAAGGATTTCAGAGGAGCTCTTGGTTATGCCCTGCTTATGCATAGCAGACGAAATTATACATTAATTTCACCTTGATTTCAGAGTTTCGACTTTGTTCCTGAATTCATATATAAACGTATATTCTGCGTAATGAAGAAATAAAAAGTTGTTTCAGTATACATAAATATAATATATTTAATGAGATAAACTTTCATTTTAAAGGTCAATAATAAATATCGCCCCAGGAAATTTTATAATGATAATATAATAGATATATCAAACAGATTGGCGCTTACACATATGTTAGTGTTTGGCCGAGCTCCTCCTCCGATTTGTGGCGTGCGCCTAGATGTTGGGACACAAAGGGGAAGGACCGACAGTTTTAGCCCGACTCCGAACGGTGATTGTATTTTTATGAGAAGCTGTTTTTCATGGCAGAAATACACTCGGAGGTTTGCCATTGCCTGCCGAAGGGCGACCGCTTTTAAGGAGATACCGTTTCGTTTATTTAGAAACTAGCTTTAACACGACTAAATGTCAGCCCCGAAATCCAACGAAGAATCATCCTTGCCAACAAGTGCTACTTTCTACGCTCTATAAGTCACTCTTAATGCCCGTATTGGTTATGGCAAATAAGCATGGACAATGAAAAAATCTGAAGAGGGGGCTGTTGGAGTTGTTGAGAGAAAGATTATGCGGAAGATTAACGGGCCTTTACGCGTTGGCGATACTACAGGCGATGGAGCGAGGAGCTGTATGTAGACATAGTGCGGCAAATTAAAATCCAGGCTTAATCATGTCGTACGAATGAACAAAAAAAATTAGAATTTTTGAGATACGTTCGTACGCGTTTAAGTAAAATTTTTTCCTCATATTAAGTACAATTTGAAAATTGCATTTTCCATCTTTGGTCTGCATAATTACGACACCAAATATGAAGCTAGATTTCTTTTGGAGCCCTCACTTTTTATGAATCGGAAAAATTAAAGTTTTTTAAAAAGAAGAATAATTTTACGAATCCAAATGAAAAAAATTGCTCTTGTCCCTCACAAAACATTTAAATCATAACTATACGGCAGCCACATATTCACAACTCTTGAATACATATTTTTTTCTATTTTATTTTAATACATTTTTTATACATAGATACATAAATTCGAGTTTCGATTTTTTACCAAAATTCAAAAACTAATCAACAAAGTTTCATCAAAACTACACACTTTATTCTGCATTAAAAAAAAATTTTGGTATGGATTTTTATATCGAATGTAATTCTAATACAATAAAGTGCCAGTTTAAAGTGGCTACAAATAAAATAACTTTTTTCCAATTGTTTGGTTTAAATTGTCAAAAGCAATGGGATTTTTACCAACTTCAAAATTGCATTATAATTTGATGGGCTATAAAACCGCATACCAAAAATTCCCTAAAAGTTACAATTAAAAGGCTTGCAATTTTAATAAAACTTTGTTGAATTTTTCTACGAAGCTTGAAACTACATATATGTACGGATTTTGTTATACGTACATGAACTACATTTTAATAAAAAAAAAACTGCCTAAAATTAAATAATTAAAATATAAATAGGGAAAACTTGCCAAGATATGTATGTATACGAAAAATTTGTTTTGATTTGAAAATTTTACTATGTAGACACGTTGGTAGATATGTATGTATGCAAGCAACTCACCTTAGGCTTATGTATTTCTACTTACCTACATATTTATCTACATACATACATACATGTTTGGTTTGCATTTTTTTTGCTTATGTAGCACGCATTTGGCTCAGAATATGTTCAGGTGTCTCATTTTGCCAAGCATTAATTTGATATATTCCCGGTTTTTTGTCTTTATAGCTGAAGCAATATTTCAGTTCAATGAAAACAAATACATACTGTTCGAACAATAATAAAATAATAATCGAGAGAAGCAACAAGAAAACAATGAAAATGCAAGGCAGTAAGCAAGTGAAAGGGTGAAGGGTAACGTGACTCCTAAAAGTTGCTGAAGGGAAGCGGATTTGTGAGGCGGAAAGCTTTGTATGAGTATAGCTGCTGGCCAGCTGACTGCACTGGTGCGCACACAAAAGAAAACATGAAACCCAATGCTAACATTGTTGTTGGTTACTACCCAACAAACATTTAGGTTTGAGCTCTCCAACGGTGTTTTTTCTCAGCAGTACCTCGAGTGGAGGGAATTTTTCTAGTTCTCAACTTCAACTCCAATGTCTCAAATACATCACTGCAATACTGAAATTAAAATAGTAAAATCATTTATACCTTTTTGATTGAAACGCCATAGATAAATTTAAATATTTTTTTCCTCCTTTTGTATTATGTAGTTAATCAATATCATATTACAATATTTAGTTTTCAGTCGCCCGCCTACAGTCCGATAGTAAGTCTACCGCTTGATTCACTTCGTGTTTTATTTTCCTTGAAGACATTATTTACGTTTTCTTAGTAATTTTCCTCTTTAGTTTTTCACTTGATAATAAAAATTTCGTTGCTCCACCACTTTTTACGCATCTACGCGTCGATTATATACTCTCAAATGCATATGTTTTATCAACGCTACCACTTGCATATTTTTGTATATGGAAAGCAGTACTGCCATGTTGGCTAAAATTGTTTTTCTCAAGTTCATCTCAACTTCAAGTCCAAAGTTAGAGAAGAGTTGGAGAATGATTTTGGATATCAACTTGAGAACTATGAATTTCTCCAAAGTTGGAGAAATAATTTTTTGGTGCTTGTTGGGTAAGTATATACGTACATGTTTTTGTATGTAATCATTAGGCTTGAGCAACTTAATAAGTGGAACCAAGACGCTTGCATCAGCCTATTCGACATGACCTGGAAGAAATACCTTTGTAACGAGCTTCTAAGGCCATTAGTTTTGAATTTCAAACACCCTTGTATCTGTCCCAAGGATTTCAGGTCAATAAGCCTCCCATCGTTTTTGCTCAAAACCATGGAGAGGCTAATTGATTTGTGATTGCTAACCGACCTCCTTTATTGGAATCAGAGCAGTAAGCTGCCTCTAAATGCTATGTTTAACATAGCGCCCGTAGACATCGTGTATAAGGCTGCTGCAGTCATACTTAAGGACACGTGAAGCGGCTCAGGTTCTGGGTGTACTCTAGTATACTTGGAGGCTTCAACTTTATATCTGAAGACACGGATCTCTGAATAGCTAGACTGGCATCAATTCACACCGGGTCCTGATTGTCGAAGCTGCTTGGTGGACGACGAGGTGAACTTATCACAACACTCTCTCTTAAACTGCCACAATTTTGCAAGATTGCGATCTAAACACCTGGGATGGCACTATTTAATAAGAGCCGGAGGGGCCTCTGTGGTCAACATCTGCCGCCTGAGAACCTCCATTCTTGGCACGCAGCGCTTTTAGCTATAATGCTAGGTACATAGCCTAGCGATTCGCGTCAGGCGAGGCCATTAAAATCGTCAATTATAAAAATTCATCTGGCTTTTCTTATGGCGCAGCTATTAAAAGTGGCGGCAGCGATTTTGATCGCATCGCGTTATGCAAATTTGCTGGGTCATAAACGTAGCCCAATAATTCAGCAATTACCGTTCATAGTGGCATCACAAAGAGCCCATGCTATGGTCTAAGAGTGTCTTTGTTTAGAACTAAAACATTAACCTAATATTAGCATGTGAGAGGATTACATTGGCAGCTTTGAAAGCGTAATCCGAGAATACTTTCATATGCTCTTTTGGTACAAGTACTCCTAATGCAAATAAATATTAAAGAATATGTAGATATGTTATTGATTATTATGGTGTCCCGAAACCCGAACTCATCTTAGGGCCAGTTTCTCAATGTCTGATTAGCACTAACTGTATGTTAAACATAGTTATCAACGTGATTCAAGCCTCAACATATAACAGGGAGCCGTTAACGATGTTCAACCTGTAGTTAGTGTTAAGCAGACATTGAGAAACTGACCCTTAGTGACGAGCTTATCTTACTTAAAGAAAGCTCATTTTCCTGCAAGGTACGACCTCCATTTAAGTAATACACGTGCAAAAAATTTGCATGCTGTTCGTCGGAATGCATTCACAGCTGCCACAGTTGCTTGCTTTGTTGCCGATTTTCGTTGTTACTCTTTATATTAGCAATGCTGGCTGCTTTTGAAAAAAACTCTTCCTGCATTTGCTGGCTGCAACTTTAAGATGAACAGCAGCAGTCTCTCCACGAAAAAGGAAGGAATGATTACAGTGGAGGTGGAAGGAGAGCAACAAAACAACAACAATCAAATAAAATTCGAATCAAAGTGGCAATTGTATGGATTGATTGCTGCCACACCGTGTAGCAATGACAAAGGCAACAAAAACACCTAATAATAATGGCAATAAAAACGCCTCAATAGCAATATTTCCCGCTTCTCTCTCTTCCATAAGCCGTTTGTTGCCATAAGTCTTGATTTTTTTTATAGTGTTGCTGGCATTGTTTTGGGTGGCGTAGCATTTTTGCGGCAATGTTGCAATTTCTTTCTCATTGTTCCTGCTTATCGAGCACAAAAAAAGAATATAATGATGTGACGACAGTAGTAGTGATGACTGAAAGCGGGCAACAATAGCAACAGTGAAAAAAATGTTACACCAACAGATATCTATTCCCGTTTATACAGGGTGGGCCAAATAAGACCTACCAATTTCACGCAACCTTTTGGAACCACAAATTAGGATGCTACTCTGCCGTTGGCTGCAAAAAGTTGTCAATCATTGTTCTGTAAGAAGTCCCAGAAATCGTTTCATCCTCATTCTCGAAGAAATATGGGCCGATGGATGGGTGCAACTGGTGCTGGTGCTATGGTCTTGGTATTAAACTACGTACACTTCATTAAATGTTCAATTTTTTTCCAAGAAGTTATTTATGTAAGTTAACAAGAAGATTAACTACATCAATAATTATATTCGCTTAAGTACCCGCATAGAGGTACTTAAGCGGGTTCTTTTAAGTACCCACCCCGTCTAAGTACCTCAAAAAGCTGAAATTTTTCGTGAGGTACTCAAGCGGATTTACTGTAACAATAATAGATATTAAAAAATCAAGAAGTCATACGTATTTAATATTGGTAGGTCTTATTTGGCCCAACCTGTATGTACATATGTACTTATACATCTACTTATATATGTACCTGGTAGGTACACTCTAAAAAGTACATATGAAACTACTACAGAAAAGTGTTTATTTTTCAACCAGAATCTACGGAAATATACGCACAAGATGTTTAAGATTTGATTTTAAACATAAGCTTTTTAAAATATATATGTACATAAGTATATACATGAGTAAAAATATATCGTCGTTTAAAGAACAAAACCGCGTATCGTCATTCTGCAAAACCGCGTAACTGACATTGGCTGCCAAAAATTAGATTGGCTCACACAAGCTCTTGGCTCAATCCTTATCCATTCGTCCTGAAATATACTAGCCAGAAACGCGATTGCTTTATAAAAACGAGAATCATTTTGAAATATGAGTGTTTTTACTCTCTAGAAAATAATTTTTGCAACCTCGCATACGCGGTTTTGCATTATCTTAATACGCGGTTTTGCATTTTGTTGACGTAAGTAAAAATACATTGTTTACAAATAATAAATTTTAACTACTCATGTTTACTCAATTTTAAACACTTTGTGTGTGATTTTTCTCTACGTGGCAAATTTGGTATGTACATAAGAGTGAACAGAGAGTGTTTAATTTTGCGCACATTAGGAGAAGAAACTGGCTACCTCTTTTTATATGCGTAAATTTAAACAAAAAATTGTTAGAGTAAATTTTAAACATTTTATGTGTAAACTGTGGAACTGTGAACAACAAATGTTTAGAACACAAAAAAGAAATTTGACATTTGTTCTACGCCACACATATGATAATTAAAAGTAAACAAGCAGTGTTTAATTTAATTAATGCGGTGTGTAAATTTTTTAGAGTGTATGTACACTAGGGTGGTCCAAAAATACATGTGAAAACGTAAAGTCGGAATTTTTATGCTCTCACCCCCTAGGATTGTTGCGTACCGAAAAAAATATTTCCCTATTTTTTATTTTGAAATCAAAAAATATTTAGAGGTCGCTCAAAGCGCCCAAAGTTTTCCATGTATTTTATATGGGGAAAAAACAACATTTCGTAGAAATGGTATAGAATTCTTAAGAATCAATATTTTTCTATCGGAAACTTTGTTAATCTACTGGAGATTCCCAATAATAAGACCCAATTGTTTATTTAACCATTTTTAATCGCAACTGTATTTTATAGGTCTGCCAAAAACCCACTAAAACCCCGAAAAATGCAATGGGAGGGCCAATAAAAAATCGTTAGTATTAAAAAATGGTTAAATAAACAATTGGGTATTATTATAGAAAGTCTCCTGAAGAGAACCAGAGTTTTCCGGTCGAAAAATATTGATTTTAAGAACTATATACCATTTCTACGAAATGTTGCTTTTCCCCACATAAAAATACATGGAAAACTTTGAGCGCTTTGGCCGACCTCCAAATATTTTCTGATTTCAAAATAAAAAAATGAGGGTATACTTTTTTTCGATATAGAACAATACTAGGGGTTGAGAGCATTACAATTTCGACTTTACGGTTTTTGGGCCACCCTAAAGTACACAAATGCCCATAAAGCCGGAATCCCCGTGCTACACATTTGCCACTACAGAATAGGCCGAATCTGTCGATTGTTATTGATGGTGTGGTTAGAGTTAGATGATGATCCTGTATACGTATGTACATTAGACTGCATCGCTTCCCATACAAAGAAAAATCTGTACTATTTTTCCACTAGAATTATAAAATCTATAATATTTTAAGACGTCCTCCAAAATAATTTCGAAAAATATGTAAGATTTAAGTGAGCTGGACCCATTTGAAAATACCTCCAAAAATGGAGTTTTTCATGAATAAAAATAGTTTCTTAAAGATTTTTTTTGAAAAACCCCCTCAAATGACAAAACGGTTAAAGCTTACAAAATTTGCATGAAAATATTAAAAAAAAAAAATAAAAAAAAATAAAAAATAAACGGAATCGTAATGATAAGATTTTATGCTGTTTTTCAACTTTTTCAAAGATTGGTATAAGAAATACTTGAATAACTGAACCTAAACTCTGCCGATTTAGACTTAAGAGGTGTCATTGGAAAGGGATTTTCTCACCCTTTTTATTTCTTTGAGAATAAACTCATTAAAGGGATGTAAGAGAAAGGTAGGATGAACGAACGTCATTCAAAGTTGAATTAAGATTTGTTGGTATTTGAAAAAAAAAAATGGTACACGAATGACTTTTTTTTTTTAAATAAATCAGTGCGAAAATACCTTTCTATCGAGATCCCATAAGTCTAAATCAGAATAGTTTTGGCCCAGTTATTCAAGTTTTTGGTAAATCAATCTTTGAAAGAAGCAAAAAACAGCATCAAAAATATGCATACATACATACATACATATATATCTACATATGTTCAGCATGTTCACGCGGCTGTTGATTTTTTATGGCGGGAGCAGTGCGGTTGCAATGGTTACGCGACAGCAAAAGATTTGGATTTAAATAGGAATGTATACGTGCATATGCATCTACTTTTCTATATATGTACATTAGACTGCATCACGCCCCATACAAAAAAAATCGGTCCACCAAAATATTTAATAAGATTTACGTGAGCAGGATCGATTTGAAAATACCTCCAAAAATGGAATTTTTTATAAAAGAAAATAGTTTCTTTAAGATTTTTTTTAAATCCCCTCAAATCACAAAACAGCTTAAGCTTAAAAAATTTTCGTAAAAATATTTAAAAAAAATTTAAAAATATATTTAACGGGATCGTAATAATCAGATTTGTGATGCTGTTTTTATTTACTTTTTTCAGAGATTGGAAAGGCACTTTCTCACCCTTTTTATTCCTTTGCTAATAAACTTATTCAAACGATAAAAGAGAAAGGTAGGATGAACGAACGTAATTCAAAGTTGAATTAAGATTTGTTGGTATTTGAAAAAAAAAAATCGGATACGTATGACTTTTTTGGACAGAAATAAAAACAGTGCGAAAATAGCTTTGTACTGAGATCCCATAAGTCTAAATCAGAATATTTTTGGCCCAGTGATTTAAGATTTTCGTAAATCAATCTTTGAAAAAGGTAAAAAAAAAAAACAGTATCGAAAATTTCATTATTACGATTCCGCTGAAAAGATGTTTAAATATTTTTATGCAAATTTTTTAAGCTTAAACTGTTTAGTCATCTGAGGATTTCAGGTGAGGTTTTTCAACAAATTTTTATAAAAACTGTTGTTATTAATAAAAAACTAAATTTTTGGAGGTATTTTCAAATCGGTTCACCTCACGCAAATGTTAATATTTTTCCGAAATATTTTGGTGGACGTCTTAAAATATATTAAATTTTGTAATCTCGGCGGAAAAACGGCAACTCCTTTTGGTGATGCAGTCAAATGTGCATACATATGTATGTAAGTATGTACATTAGCGTGGGCCGAAAATCCGCTTTTTTAGAATTTTCATTGGTAATAGCAAAAATATGGTTCATTATACTCTAAAAACAAAATGTGTGAAAGATTAAAATTTTTGGTCAATATCTTATGCTCGCCCAAGT
Organism: Rhagoletis zephyria; assembly: GCF_001687245.7. Lineage (NCBI taxonomy): Eukaryota > Metazoa > Arthropoda > Insecta > Diptera > Tephritidae > Rhagoletis > Rhagoletis zephyria. Next base: position 73,485 of record NW_016158849.1, on the reverse strand, counting down.
CCATCAAAGTTCAAGTACTGAAAAAATTTGTTCCTAGCTTAATTCGGCTCTTCTACAAAAAATGATCATATACCAAATTATGTAGGTCTAATACTTTCGAAGATACTTGTAATTTTAGTAATAAAAACCTTTTAATTAATGCATTTACTAATTTTTATGTTTTGAACACATTGAAGTTGATGGACTTGGGCGAGCCTAAGATATTTACCAAAAATTGTCATCTTTCACACAGATTGTTTTCAGAGAATAATTAACCATATTTTTGCTATTTCCAATCAAAACTCTAAAAAAGCGGATTTTCGGCCCACGCTAATGTACATATATACAAAAAATTATCCTTTGTTTCCTAGCTTTATCAATATGCATAAATATCTGTTGATTCAAACACGCTTATCATCAAAGTACTGCGGCGCGGTTGCTAAATATATACATATGTATGTATATATCTACAACAAATCCAAGCGCAANTTGATTCAAACACGCTTATCATCAAAGTACTGCGGCGCGGTTGCTAAATAACATATACATATACATATGTATGTATATATCTACAACAAATCCAAGCGCATCGCAATGCAATGCCTGGCCATAAGATACATCGGGCAATTGCAATGGTAAAAGGGGTTTGCAACAAACTGGGTAGTGCAATATTCAAAACAGGCAAGAAAAAGTAACTAAAGCACACTCTTACATATGCACATATTAAGTTCGTGAATTTAATATAATTATGTACATACATATGTATGTATGTATATACAAATGCTGATGCACTATCAACCACATACTCTCAGCCTTTGACGGATATTGCACATTATTAAATATCAGATTTCTATTGTTTCACACTTGCATTAGCACGCTCACGTTCTCCTAAAAACTGAACAACCGCAGGGCGAATAGTCTTTGGTTATGCATACATATGTACATAAATATGTATATATGTACCAAACGCTAGCTTAGAGTGAAAATTTGTTAAGTCAAGTTTTTCAAATTTTACAGCAGGAAAGATAAACTTCCCAAACTCATTTTCTTCAGGTATTTCGCCGAGTTCAACAGATTGCTACATAGAATTCGGCACTAACGATGTAATCTTCGTCGATTCGATGATCGCCGATTTTTTTCTGCTCTCTCGCTTGGGCTTAAGAGTAGCTTGCTATAAAATACATAAATAATAGCTGCAAAAATAAGTAGCCTATGTATGTGTCCTCAGAGCCGTAACTATGTGGCGGAATCGCTGGCAAAATGCCACGGGCCCCCGATCCGAGTGGGCCTCGGCCCAAGAGACCACGAGCCCAAAAATAACCTAACATTTTGAACAACACTAAAAGTTGTAATTTTTGTAAGTACTTAAAATCAATTTAAGTGAGACACAACTAAAGACCATATGGTCAACATTTTTGTCGTTAATGTTACAGACGCACGTATATTTCTGTTTATATTTCTGAAGCGTTGTGTAATAAACCTCAAAAGCTACATTTTATATACAGACACTTGTTTCCTATCTTTTGTTGTGCTAACGATAAATGTGGTTTTAAGTGGTATTTAACGTTAAATTTTTTGGAAGTCAGCTATATATAACGTCACACATACGGAAAATTTGGCGAATCCTGGAAAGGTAAAAATTAAACTAAAGGGTTTTAATAATGATCAAGGTTTAAAGAAACTACAAAAATATTAAATTTTGGATAATACACGTTGATGATAAATCTATAAACCGAAAAACTATAATAAAATTATATGAGAAACTCTGTGGGCAAGACAGGCGGCTACATAACTTGGCTATTCTGTCTATTGAAAATTCTATGGCTCTATCTTCAAGCAACTTAAATGCATACATTATTGTTAAAAGTGTTAGGTATTCACTTAAGTGGTTTATTAATCCTAGAGTACTAATGTTCGTCGATTCGACGACTACTACTTTCATTTTAATAATTTTTTCTTTACTTAGTGGTATGACTGCGGTTGGCGGTCGCTGTGAAGTGGTAAGCACAGCACATTTCCACTCCGCAGGGTCTGAGTTCAAGCCCTGGTCAAAGCAACATCGCAAAAAAATATAAAAAATGGTTTTTTCTTAACAAGTTAAAATATCAGTTTTATAAGTTTAATAATGTGTATACCATTTCGTTTCCTTTTGTTTTTTTTTTAAACAACGGGGTTTTAACAAGACATTGTCTAATCGACGGTCATTAGTACTAACGTATGTAAAATATGGTTAGTATTCTTGGGGTTAAAATTAAATTACAACGTGACGATTTTTATTGGGCGGGCCCCCTCCAAAGAATTTGCCACGGGCCTCAGATGATATAGGTACGCCACTGTGTGCCCTCTTCCTTGCTAAGGTTTATCATTATTAAAGGTAGTGGGGAAAAATTGTGTGCTATATTTTTCATGCAAAACATCGAAAATAAAAAAGACTTCGTCCATACGATGAAGATTACCTTTAAAGTTTAAACTCTGTAAACCAACGTTATCTTTTAAGGGTTAAAATTATCGATTCTTAGTTTTTTAAATTTAATACATTTGAAACTATTTTAAGTACAACTAAAAAATTTAAGGTTAGGCCATTTCGCTCTCCCGGCATCAATTATAAACATGAATGTATGTACGTATGTACATTGTGGTGGCCCAAAAATACATAGGAAAATAAACTTTTTTGATTTTTCTGAAGCATATCAAAAATTAGGAGACACGTATTCTTTTTGTTTTTTTGTTTGTTTTGAAATCGGTTAATATTTACCCGTGCCGCCGGCGCTTTGAAGTTTCCCATGTATTTTACATGGATGCCAGATATTGGAAAATTAACAATTATTTACAATAAAATAATTAAGTTTCTTCATCAAACCTAAAAGCTTTTAAAGAGATTTAAAAACATTTTTGTACGGAGTGCCGCGTTTCTAAAAAATACAGCAACGGTTATTCAAAATTTAAGCTTGTTTACTACCACAATATCTGTTTCAAATAGAAGGTTTAGGCACAATTAAAATACACTAGTATCGCCCAGTTGTCAAAATTCGCCATCTTTTTTCATACACTTATGCGAATTACTATTTTGAAGTCCACCGGCATAGTTTATAGCGAATTTACAGGAAAACTTCAAATTGAATTATTAACGTTAATAACGGATTGATTAATGCTAATTATACCAAGTTTCCTCCAAATTTTTTCAGTAGCTTTTGAAATTAGACCGAAAAAAGAACCTCGATTTTCATTTATAAAAAATATGCATATGTGTTTGTATGTATAGATGAGATGTTCTTCACTGACAACCCTGCAGGTAAAAATTATCAATTGATAAAAAATAACCTACTTATAGTTAGCTTTTTTGCGGGATTTCTATAAAATATATAACTTGTAGTTAGCTACTAAAAGCTAACTTGAAACAAGTGGACAAGTAATGCAGGAGTAAAGCTCGAGATTTTTTTCTTTAAACGCGTTTAATACTATTTCGAATTGAGTACAAATAAAATATCATTTTTAAGTTATGTCTGACGTAGTTCTAATATGGGGTCACCTACAGCAGAATATAGAAACAAATGTGAAATGTTATAAAATAAATAAAGTAAAAAAAAAAAAAAAAAAATAAAATAAAAAAATATTTTGTTTTTCCTATTGATATTTTATGTCCAAAAGAAGTTAGTTACAAGTTAGTTGCATCAAATACAGAGGTAAACCACCCTTGACTATTTCGCGGCCATCGCCATACAAATATATAGCTTTCGTCAAAGAAAATATACAGATAATAAGTGACTTTTAGCTCCTTCCTAATCAACATAAAGTTAGCTTATAGTTAGATACATTTCCTGCAGAGAAATATGTCAAACATATACCAATTCCATATATGTAATACTCCTATATTGGCAGTAAGAGCTAGTACCGTCCGAAAACACTACAGTACAGATATATCAATAAACACGTACGAAAGAAAAGGAACACATACGTTTATAAATAAACATGTACACAACACATATACAAAAACGGCACTCAAGTACACAATACATTGACAAAAACGGTACTAGACTGTCTCGCTTTGATTTCGGAATGCTTACACATTGAGAAGTTAGCTTACTGCCAATATAGAAGTATTACATATGTATATGACCAATTCAGACTGTAAATAAGTTTTTGGATTATATTTGTCTGAGAGCCTCTTGGAGGTTATAAACTAAATTGCCCACATCTCTACATAAACTCCTTCTTTTTTCATCAGATTCGTTAACGGTTGAGAAAGTATCTTGACGGTTTACAAAAAAAGATAATATTTCCTTCTCTAACGGCGGTTTCACACGGGTTTTTGTCAAAACAGGGCAAAACCCCAACATTTTTTCATCATACGATTGGGCTACCAAGTTACGCCAAATTGTATGCTACTAATATGTGTTCTAAAAGTGAAACAAATCTGATCACACAAAATATGATATTTTAGGATAGCTCTCAACCCCTGCCCCATCTATCGGAAGACAAACACGCAAACGATTTAAAAATCTGGCAGAAAATGGTTCCCAATTGAATGATTCTTGCGATTTTATATGTGTATAAATGTAGGTGTACAAAATTCCATTATCTTATAATAAGTGGCTCCAGAGATAACTGATATGAAAATATGAGTTTTTATGGCGGTGCCACGCCCCCTTTTCCAAAATCTACTACTTTTCGCCGAATGTATGGTATTGACAACATATGTTGCTATGTGGAGTTTCAGGACGTTCGCATAGGCGGTTCCAGAGATGAGCGATATGAGAATTTCAGTCTGTAAGGGCGGTGACACGCCCCCTTTTCCAAAATCTACCACTCTTCGCCGTAAGTACGGTATTGACAACATATGTTGCTGTGTCCAATTTCAGGACGTTAGCATAAGTGGTTCCAGAGATAAGCGATATAAGAATTTCAGTTTGTATGGGAAGTGCCACGCCTACTTTCCCAATAGCTACCATTTTGCACCGTAAGTATTGTATTTATAATCTATACATCTGTGCTAAGTTTCAGTTCCCCAGCATAATTGGTTTTAGAGATATAGTGGTTTTCGCATTTTAGTCTATATGTCAGATGCTACGCCCCCTATATATCGGGTTAACATTTCTGGATTAGAGGAAGTTATATCCTTTAAATCGGTGTATGTTTCATTGAAATTAAGTAAAGTATGAGTTTCAAATAAAAGATGTTTAAATAAAGCTGTATAGAGTAGGCATCCATCTTAAAAAATAAAATGAGTGCAATGTATCGTCGCTATCATGTCTAATGCAATATTGCAATGTGAAAAAATGCATATTGCATCATTTCACTTACCTTACATAATAATCTCATGTTAGTGAACAGATTAAAAAAATTTTAATCCCAAGCTTATGCGTACACCTTTCGTGCGATACCCATGTTGTGGTATTAAATAAGCTTACATTTTTAATCATCATTGTTAAATTTTTTTAGAAAGATGGCAACCCCGTTCTCAAATATTTTTAAATATCTTCAAACGCTTTTAGTTTTGATGAAAATACTTAAATATTTTAACGCCATTTAAATAATTTAAAATTTTCAAATATCTGACAACCCTATTTTTCAAAATTTTTTACCACAGACCTACGNTTGCATCATTTCACTTACCTTACATAATAATCTCATGTTAGTGAACAGATGGGTGACAACCCTATTTAAAAAAATTTTTATCCCAAGCTTATGCGTACACCTTTCGTGCGATACCCATGTTGTGGTATTAAATAAGCTTACATTTTTAATCATCATTGTTCAATTTTTTTTAGAAAGGTGGCAACCCCGTTCTCAAATACTTTTAAATATCTTCAAACGCTTTTAGTTTTGATGAAAATACTTAAATATTTTAACGCCATTTTAATAATTTAAAATTTTCAAATATCTGACAACCCTATTTTTCAAAATTTTTTACCACAGACCTACAGAAAACATTGAGCTGAACCCAAAAAAGATATAAATACATAAATTGAGCTGTTCGTGCGTGACGTGGCTATAAAAACATGACATAACTACTTTTTGTATATAACAGATAGGATTGTCGGATATTAAAACATACTTAGTAAAATTTTTAAGTTAAATATGCATCATAGTGTTATCTTTTGAAGACTTATGAAGGCAAATAGTCTTATTCGATCAAAAAATATTTTTTTTACGATTTTATAGCAATGGCACGGGTAAATATTAATCGCTCTCAAAAAAAAAAACGTGTCCCCTTAATTTTTGATATTCTTCATATCTGGGGGTGGCTGGAGGAAAAAAATTTCGGACCACCCTAATGAACATACACTGAGCATTATGCTGCCAATGGGTAGCGACGGTATATTTCGGGGTTCATCTACTTTCGGCTATTTTATTTCGGGACCTTCTGAACAGTGTTAAGAATTATTAAAAAATAAAATATTAACTTCAAGAAATTTTACAGTTCGCTTTTAATAAAATAAAAAAAGTTCAAGTTTTGGGTTTCAAAATATTTGAATACAAAAACATTTGATCGTCAGTTAATTAATAATAAACTATGCAAATATATTTCTCCAGCAAATATTTTTGTTTGCCCTGATTTATATGGAAATATCTATGTATGTATGTATGTTGGTATGTGGGTATGTAGGTAAGCATTTACTTTATGCCCATGAAAGGTGATAAAACGATTAGGCTACTGTTGAAATGATAACGGTAATTAGTTTCAGCAAATAAACTGAAGTACATAATGAAGTCTCATTAGTTATCGATGGTGAAAGTTCCCGTAAAACCTTAGCCAACCAACAAAAAATAAAAAATAAATGGAGCAAGTAGGACAACAGCTGGCAACGTACCTACATATGTATAGATAAAAACAGTATCGAACAAAATCATAAAACATACATACATACATGTCTATATATGAATGGTTTTGTGCATGCGTATAATTTATAAAAATATAAGCTCATGTGGTTTTTTGATATGAATAATATAATCAAAAGATAGATTAATTACATAAATTGCATCAAGTTTGTTATGCACATTTAACATAAGTAATTTATAGTCGTAAAAAACGTGAAAATTAATTAGTAGGTGTCAAATATGTAGATTTTGTATGCTGTTAAATGCTGAAAAGAATATATTATTAGGTAATATTTTTTGCAATTCAAGTGGCATAATTATTAAAATACACTTTAAAACTGATTCACACAAATACTAAAAATTTATACATGCTTGCGAAATCTATACATGCTTTCCAAAAAGGCTTACTGCTACCCAAAAGTATAATTATTATTATATTAAAAACTTTACGAAATCGATGGAGATTTGAATAGTAGGCAGATTTTATGAGGCACAAATGTATACATTTTTCTAACTGTGAGGCATATGTGGTATAAATCGGTGTTATATTTTGCTGACATATTCAAGAAAAAGTTACGTACATAATTTTTGATACTTGAAATCTTGACCATGGTGTGGAGTCAAAAACGTTGCACATTTCGCAAATCGTAAAAATTATAAATTAATTCATTGGAGGCCATCAAAAAAAAATTCTTGTCCAAGAAGGCCGTATCTTTGTATGTGGTTGTTCTTTTAAAAGAGGTAACTCTAAAAAATCGAGACGCAATATTTATATTTACCATTTTTTGACGTCCCTTTCTTTCTTGTGGTGGCGTGAACACCACCTTTTTTCTAGAAATTAGTCCTGTTTTGTGCAGCCCTTTTGATTTGGACTCCATTTCTTTTTTGTTTTTTTTTCGCATAAAATATGACAGGCCTAGGCTTCTTTCGACAACCGCCTTACACGTAATTTGATTTTATTTGGAAAATATCGCTTTTAAAGTCCTGGATCCAATAATTTCTTAAATTTCACATTTGTTCCAGTTCAAAGTGAGTTTCTTTCGCTTTGTGATATCGGGGATTTCCTATTAAATGTTTCAAGAATATTTAGCGACAATTTCATAAATTTATTATAGTACATAGCGCATATGGGCGCTTCCCCTACTGAACCTGCACATGAATACATACGTATATTCACAAATTTTTTTTTTTTTAATTTATCAGTCTGCAAAATGAGATTAAAAGGAGTCTTCTCCGATAACTAAAAGTCGAAATATAAGCACGTATCTTGGAAAAAAAATGTGTGAAGCGCCAAAAAGTCTTTGGAAAATATGCATTTATATAGCACCGAAATATATAAAAAAAATTATTGAGAAATGATAATCATCAATAAACGTTTTGCATGAATGGACACAGATACCTACATATGTATGTTTGTATGCGTTGGCATTTGCCACAGTCGCCGGCTCGATCTCAGACCACAGCTTAAAAACAAAATAGTATCTAGTATCCGATAGCCAAAAATAAATATAAAGACAATAAAACAATAAATTGATAAAAAAATAAAAATGTGGTAAGAAAGATATAAAACAACTAACAAATTTTCGAATCGATAAATCACATTTGATTGGCTTGACTAGCTGCCTGACTTTAGTGCTTATATTATTGCTGCTAGCTTTTGACTACGAAGTTTATGCTACGCACGCATACCACATTTAAGCCGCTTTCTAGCTCAGCGCCGAATTGTAGCGGAGATGGATGACGATTATCTTCAAGGCTGTACAATCACACGTAATTAGCTATAATGGACGGAAAACAATTTCACAGCTCACATATATATATATGTATGTACATATGTATATGTATGCATAAGTATCTAATTATATTTATGTGTTAGTCAGTTTGAATGAGCTAATTTACATTCAAGACATACATGAGGCATTCTTTTTAATATCGGAAACCAAATTTGGTGTAACACTTTCGATCGGCTTAAACATTTTTTACGGGTACTATATATGAAATAATCTCACACGTATTCGAGGAATTTTTTTCTTCGGATGTATGGTCTATCAAAGTTTGGATTTTTTCGTGATCATGTTCTTCTTCAAATCATTATATCTTGGGCTATGCTCATCGTAGGGATCGTCGTATCGTCGTTTCGAAGCTCAAGAAATGGGCTCAATATTTCTATATAAGATGCTCATGATTGTCCTAAAGCTATCTGAGCTATAAGCACCTTGCTATGTATCTTAATAAGTTTTCAAAAACAAATTACAAAAAATTGTTGACTCTTACAAAATAAAATAACTCGTCATAAAAACCCGATTTTGAAAATAGCTCTTGAAGACTTCCATTTTTTAAAACATGATTTTTAAAGGAAGTTAAACAAGAATTACGATGGGATGATTTTAAATCCCTAATTTACTGGTCTTCACTATGTAAATCAACTTCAACAAGGAAGAAAGTCTAAGTTCGGGCGGAGCCGAACATTAAATACCCGGCGCAAATATTAAATATATGTTTTTTCACCTTTCCGAAACCTACCGCAGATGGTAAGCCGGGGTGTATCAATTTTGAGTAAATTAGCGTCCTTCAATTTCGAAATATTGAATTTTCAAGTAGGGTAGCCAAGTTTCTGAAATTTACCGTTATATGAAAAGCGGCCGTAATTTTAATCCGATTTCAATAATTTTCAACGCTTTGCTTTTATGCGGCAAGCACAATAACCACACCGAGTTTGGTACAAATTGGTAGAACGGTTACCGATATACATATATGTGATCATAAGTGGGCGGTGCCCCGCCCTTTTCCAAAATTTTAACCATAAACGTATTTCTTGGTAAAGAATTGTTGCAAGCATCAATTTTGAATAAATTAGCTTCAATATTTACTGATTTATCGAAGATTTTGTATTTCTCTAAATTACCGTTATATGGGATGTGGGCGTGGTTATTGTCCAATTTTAAAAAGTTTCGGCGATTTTTTATGCTGTACCAAGGCCAACAACTGTGCCAAGTTTGGAAGAAATTGGTGCAGCGGTTACCAAGATATACACATGTAACCATAAGTGGGCGTGGCTACGCCCATTTTCCAAAAATTTATAATATTCTTATTTTTCGTCTAAAAATTATTGTAAATATCAATTTTGAGTGAATTATCTTCAGTAGTTACTAAAATATCGCAGTTTTCGTATTTCCGAAAATTACCGTTATATGGGATGTGGGCGTGCATATTGTCCGATTTTAAAAATATTCGGCCATTTGGTATGTTATGCGAAGGCCAACAACTGTGCCAAGTTTGGAAGAAATTGGTGCAGCGGTTACCAAGATATACACATGTAACCATAAGTGGGCGTGGCTACGCCCATTTTCCAAAAATTTATAATATTCTTATTTTTCGTCTAAAAATTATTGTAAATATCAATTTTGAGTGAATTATCTTCAGTAGTTACTAAAATATCGCAGTTTTCGTATTTCTGGAAATTACCGTTATATGGGAAGTGGGCGTGGTTATAGTCCGATTTCGCCCATTTTCAATACCAACCTACCTTGGATTAAGGGAAACCTACATACCAAATTTCGTTGAGATATCTCAATTTTTGCTCGAGTTATCGTGTACACGGACGGACGGACAGACGGACAGACGGACGGACAGACAGACATGGCTTAATCGATTTCTCTTTTCATCCTGATCATTTATGTATACATTTGTCTATATCTATCTCGATTCGTTTTGGCTGTTACAAACAACCGTTATGTGAACAAAATTAATATACCCTTGTGCACAAGTGCGCTCGGGTATGAAAAAGTTCAACTGTTTATAGCTAAGATAGCTTTGGGACAATCTTGAACATCTTATATATAGAAATACTAAGCCCATTTCTTTAGTTTTAAAATAACGTTAAGATAAAGTCTCTATGATGAGCAGACCCCGAGATATAACGATTTGCAGAAGTACATGATTAGCCAGAGTCACGAAAAAATCCAAACTTCAACAGATCATATGTATCTCTAAAGAAAAAACGAAACAAAAATTCCTCAAATACATGTTAGCTTATTTCATGTTTAGAACCCATAAAAAATTTAAGCGAATCGGAGACATATATAGGATATAATTTTTTTACGAAATCCGTCCGACTTAACAAAGAATTACTCACATACATTAGGTTTACATACATACATATGAATGTATATATGTAGATTAGATACAGATGCATTTGTGCGTATTACATCCAGTACGAACATAATTGTATACACTTGCAAAGCAATTGGTTTCCACCGACTAGGTCGCTGTTGACCGCGTAAGAAATTATCGAAGGTAATTTATGTTTGGCCACGTCTTCGGTGACCGCTGGCCATCTAACGGTGTTGTGGTGGCTGCATTCATATGAGTATAGCATTGTAAGAGTGCCAGTTGTGTTATGAAAAAGTATCCCAGCCAGAAAACATCCGAAAAAGGAAAAAAGCAGATGAAATGCAGATTTTTGTCCGTTGACCGATTTCATTTTCGGATTCTTTGACAATCCGTTTTTCCACTAAAATGTGCGGCGGAAACGTATGTGCAGAAAAGTACCGAAAACGGTTGTGAAACGGATATATTTTTGGCTGTTTTTCTGAAAATTTTCCGATTGAATTTTTCGTTCAATATGCTTTCCTTCATCACTTCACAGATGCTTTTTCATGGCTTTGAAAGCTGTTCCGCTTCACGCTCAGCCACTGCCATACACATATGTACATATGTACATTCATATGCCTTCAAATATTCAGCTTGACAAATGAAATAAAATGAATTCAAATTTAAGTCGTTTTCTGTACGTTTCTGGCGTTTACGGCTACAAAAAATTTAATAGCCCGCACTGTCGGCAAAATTTACGTTTCTCTGCTGGCTGGGTTGCGAGATTGCCATGGACTGTAGGAAGTAAAATTATAGATTATGTTGAAAAGGAGTTTATTTGCGTCATTAGTCACTGTTAGTAGCATAATGATTAAGCAACACTTAGTGACCGCTGTGGCTGAGTGCGTGGAGGAGCTTACCACAACTCCGTAGGACCTAGATTCGATCAGAGAAAGTTTTTTCGAACAGCTGTCACTCCTTGCCGGCGATGGAAAACCTCCGCGTGTATTTCAACCTTGAAAAAACTTTTCATAAAAACACATGATCGGAGGCGGCGTAAAATTCATATCAAGACGCTCACCATAAATTTGAGTATAAGCTAGGCCAAAATATTATTATTATTTTCAATTATGTACGCCAACTTTCGTTACATTCGGAGCACGTAAAAAATTACAATTTAACTGTGTATGAATGTATTTAGGTTTGAATAGATTCGTTACACTCGTAGATGAGCTTTTTTAGCAAAATGTCTTTTGCTAGTTTGGAGAGGCCACTTTAAGGAGAAGTTGGTGTAAAGAAATCTAAATTTATAAAAAAGCGTAGTACCATAAAAAAAAATTACGTGAAATCATCATTAAAAGAACAGTCCCACCGTGCATACATATGTATGTATCTGGCTTACAAATGGGCCACCCACTGCGTTTTCTAACGGACAGGGTGAGGGGAATTTCAGGATTAAAACTCCAACTCCTTTTGTGAGTATGCATGTTAATATTTTAGACGTTCTGGCTTCGAATGTACAGACGTACATTAAAGTGGTCCAACGTTTTTTATGGGGGAAAAATTCTCATCCTCGAAAATGGAGCACCCCCTTAGTTTTTTCCTTTTCATATTTGCAATATCTATACCAACTTTCAGCTTTTTACTGCAACCAATACAAGGTGCTAAATGCCCTTGATGGATCGCTGTGAAACTGGCAAAAATATTGGTGATTTTTATAAAAAGGTAATGTTGCCATGACAACTGAAGCTTGTGTTATTTTTTTTAGATAATTTAAACTAGGAATGTTCTTAGATTACTTAATCAATTGTTTGATTGATATACATATGTATGTACAATATACTTCTAGAGTAAAATACGAGCATCTTGTGCATCCTCTTAATTTATACTTAGAAACGTAGGTAAAAGGAAAAATTTTGGAAGGTGCCCCAAGTCCCATTTTGGAGATTTTTTGTTTTTGGACTACTCTAACGTACATATGTACATATCGTCGTTTAAAGTACAAAACCGCGTATCGTCATTCTGCAAAACCGCGTAACTAACATTGGCTGCCAAAAATTGGATTTGGTCACACAAGCTCTTGACTCAATCCTTATCCATTCGTCCTGAAATATACTAGCCAGAAATGCGATTGCTTTATAAAAAAGAGAACCATTTTGAAACATGAGTGTTTTTACTATCCAGAAATTAGGTTATGCAACCTCACATACGCGGTTTTGCATTTTGTTGATACGCGGTTTTGAACTTTAAACGACGATATGTATATTTGCGTGGGTGTCACAGAAAAATTTATTTGCTCATTTGACATCTAAAGCTCTACACTCAAATTGCATGGTATCTAGAAGAAAAGCAAAGCAAACAGTGTTAGGCATAACACTGTACATACACATCTACAGTGGTCGAAAAAATTATAGCCGCACTACAAGTTTGACAGGTTTTAGCATATTATTTTTAGTGTTATTTAATTTTGGTAATTTTTTTATAAAAATATAGTACATTCCTTAACAAAACCCGTGTAAATACAAGTTTCAGACTTTGATCAATATTAAAACAAAAAAATCAATAAACTTTTGTAAAAAGGTAGGGCTTTTTAATTAGATTTCCAAGAAATATTCTGAATTCTAGTAAAATAAAGTGCAAGTTTTAAATGGCTAAAAATTGTGGTTGATTTCTTTTGTCCCATTTGCTTCCATATAACGAATACGCACAGTCTATTTATATATGGAAGAATCCCGTAACATCTTCGTCAAAAAAATTCTAAAAAATCAAATGTAATTTAAAGTCATTTGAAGCTTGCACTTTATTCTAGTAGAGTTCAATGGGCTACAAAACTGAATACTCAGAATAATTCTAGGAAATCTAATTAAAAAGATCGATATTTTTACGAAATATTGTTGAATTTTTGTTTAATATTGCCCAAAGATTGAATCTGGTATTTACAAGTCTTGTTAAATGAACAATTTTTTTTACTTATAAAAAAATAACCAAAATTAAATAACAACAAAAATAATGTGCTTAAACTTGTAAAAATGTGGTGCGCCTATAATTTTTTCGACCACTGTATGTGTAGTAGGCTGACAACTTTGTCCTTTACAATATAGTACGTATTTGAAGATAAGTGGATATCTAAAAATATACGTACATATATATACACACTTATAGGGGTTTAGATGTGCAAAATTTAGTTGTAGAAATTCCACTCATATTCAGTAGCATTCTTTACAAATCATTAGCAACGCACGCCAAGTACCTTTATATTCATAGTATCTACCTTCATATATATAAGTGTCTAAATATGCTCACCCAACTTGCCGCAGAACGAAGACGAGTCAAACTGCCTGGGTGAACTCGAATCGACGCAAAATCGAAGTCATTTTAACTAAATAACACATTTAGTATTAATTTTGTAGTGCTGCATACGTTTTAGCATAGTTTGCAGTTCGCTGGTACCTCGTTTTTGCAGTCCGCCGGCCAAGAACTGGGGCTGGGATAGCGACATAGATTTTTGTAAATTATGAACGTTTTAAGACGAAATCGAGCGCCCAAAACATCGGTTATTTCTTCCCGAAATCTTCTTTCACACACTGAAACACCTAATATTTTCATAAAAAATATATATATTTGATCCATCGATAGTTTTCCTCCGATGTTTAATTAACCTCGATACTTTCTTCAGCACAACATCAATACTTGAAACATCGATGCTATGAAGCGAGCCCTACCGGGAACTGTACTTTTCGTCCTCTGACGAGTTCACTGTTTCATAAAAATATCTGTTTAATCCATCGATGGTTTTCATCCGATGCTTAATTAACGTTGATACTTCCTTCAGCACAACATCAATACTTGAAACATCGATGCTATGAAGCGATTTCGCAGCCCTACCGGAAACTGTGCTTTTCGTCTTCTGACGCATTCACTGGCGGGCCGCCGACGATGGTCAGCAGCATAGTTCTTTTGCTAATAAGATGCTGCTGCGATTCAGAGGATTGGAAAACCTCGTTCGGTCTCAAGCGGAGAGGTCCCTACTAAATTGGACGGAGCTGAGGAGTGTACTCAAGGCCGTTTTGGTATTACATTGGGGGTCCCAAGCCCAGTGCACAAGGGTTTTTGGGATGAGTGCCGCAAAAGAACGAGGCCGCAATATTCGGTAACCCAGAAGAACGGCTATACCCCATAGCATACTTGTCTAGCGTTAATTTGGTTCCATAATTCGGTCAAAGAGTGATCGTCTCCTAATTATAGATGCTAAGCTGAGTATAAGTAAGTAAGTAGGTACAAAATTGAAAGATACCCGCAATCATGCATAAAAAGTGAGCTTAAGCTCTTTTCAATGCAAATTCTTGAGCTTGGGCTAATTTCATCTATACAAAAATTTAGTCTAAACTGGAGCTCGCGCTATTAAACTTTTTTACAACAAAAAGAAGAGTCGACTGTAATTTTTGCATACTTAACTTAAAAGAAAAAGCAAATATCTTTGAATTTTGACGTTCTACCAGAAAACCAGAGATAAATTAAAAATCTACCACGAAATTTTATTTTCTGCTACAATTTTCCACCTCATTTACTCCGATTTTGGATTGCCGTAGTTCTAATCCTGGTCGATAGCGAACAAATTGCTCACAAGAATGAGCCGGAATTGAGTTCCATTCGAAATCGTTTGGCAAATTGGGAATTTGTACGTCTACATGAATCTAACTGAAAGACTACGGACATAACTTCGAATTGCTTACAGTGACATATATATGCACATTAGGGTGGCCCAAAATTTGTTTCCATCCACCCCCCAGATCTGAAGAATATCAAAAATAAGGAGACACGGATTGTTTTTATTTCGAAATCGAGTAATATTTTTCGTGTTTGCCGGGGCTGTGAAGTTTCCTATGTATTTTACATGGGGAAAATAAATTTTTTCGTAAAATTGCTATAACAACCTTCAAAATAAATATATTTTGATCGAATAAGACTATCTCCATTCAAAAGTATACAAAAAATGACAATATATGCTTATTTAACCCAAAAATTTTTACTGTGTTTTAATAACCGATAATCCTATCTGCTATATACAAAAATTAGTTATTTCAAGTTTTCATAAACACATCACGCACGGTGAGCTCAACGGGTCTGTGTTAAAAAATTTTGAGAAATAGAGTTGCCAGACATTTGAAAATTTAAAGGCCAATAAAAAATGTACGTATCTTCTTCAATACTAAAAGCGTTTGAAGATATTTATAAAAAATTTTGAACAGGGTTGCCACCTTTTTAGGATAATGGAACAATGCTTATTAAAAACTTAAGCTTATTTAATACCACAATGTGAGTATCACACGAAAGGTGTATGCATAAGCTTTGGACTAACATGTTTTCAAATAGGATTGCCACCCATCTGTTAACTAAGATGAGGTAATTATGTAAGTTAAGTGATATAATGGTATATGCATTTTTGCACATTCGATAGTTGTCATGGTAGCGACGATATATCTCACTCAATTTAATTTTTTAGATAGGTGGTGACTCTATCCAGAAATATGTAGGGGTTAAGCTTTATCTTAACACCTTTTGTTTGAAACTCATATTTTACTTAACCGCATGTAACATGATCCATTTGATATCCATAATGTGGTATTCAGTTTAAATGTTTAATAACCGTGGTTGTATTTTTTAGAGAAGTGGCAACCTCGTACAAAAATGGTTTTAAAGCTCTTCAAACGCTTTTAGTTTTAATGAAGAGACTTAAACATTATATTGACCTTTAAATAAGTTTACATTTTCAAAAATCTGGCAACCGTATTTTTAAAATTTTTTTGCCACAAACCTACAGAGAACATAGAGTAGTATGCAAGAAGGACACACTTACACCCTTATTCTAGAACCTGAATTTTCGTAATTCGTAATTCGTAGCTACGTTACGAAAACCGCAAAATCGACTAACTGCAACCCTTGCGGAAAAATATGCAGCATTGCCAGGCATCAGTTGTTTTTCGAACTCAGCTGTATGAAGGAAAACAAAGTGGAAAATAATTAAATAAAACCTCATCATGTGCGTGTTTATAGTAAAATTGAATGATTTTAAATATTTTGGGGAAAATTATAGATTCTGATGCCTTTGCAGTTATAGCAGCGGAGTAAGAGCGCGCTATGGCAATGGACTCACAAAGGTATATGGAGCTGCCGGGCATAGTAAGCATGGGCGCATCTATGTCAGCTTCTGAAGAACTGGTTCCCAGTCCAGTTAATGCAATAAGAGCTTTTTCCAATCCATTGAAAACATGCGTTTTGTTAGGTTCACCACCTGTTGCGCTTGCTTCTGCCTTCAGCCGCGCTTAGGGATTATAACCCTTACTAAGTAGAATACTCCTTTCTGTGTTGCCGGAGAAGATGGGCTTCCTTCCGCATGTCAAAGGTATACAACACTTCTTGTGCAATCACTCCGGCTACGCCATCCACAGTATTTTTGCGCAGAACCCACGTCGAAAGTTGCAAAAAAGTGCATAGTGATAACCGAAATTATTAATAAGATAGTGCTCGGAAATTTGAAACATTTATTTTAAATACAATTTTCATCCTTTGATTACACGTGATGTTAAAGTTTCTTGATTCGGGTTATGCGTTTGAATACAACAACCGAAAATCATTGTACAAATAACTAAACCGGACCCAAGTTTCTCGATAAGGGGCAACAAAGGTTCTTTTTTGCTCGTTTATATAAAGCAGTGGATAAAAATATACGTACATGCGAAAGGCAAATTTATCTGTTTAAATAAACAGGACTAATATTTCCTGCAAACACACATCGATTTACATCTTTTATCTCGCCTCCGACACAGAATTGTTTTCTTACAAAATTACGCAAAAAAAGCTTACTCGTTTGTTTTTAGGCATGCCAGTGTTGCGAATTTCGAAAGTTCGAAGATACGAATCGGATTGCAGCATACCATTCCTACGATTCGTAGCAAAATCCGAATACGAATGTGTTGCAGAATAGGGGTGTTAGTAAAAATTTTAAGTTAAATAAGCATCGTATTGTTATATATTCACTTTTACAGGTCTATTCTGCACGTTACCGAAGATTTTGTAACCGGAAAATTTTATTACCAAAAAAACCGCGATTCTGGGTACGTTGGTAATGCAGTTAAAATATTCAGCAATTCAGCTATGAAGAATATTGCAAATTCTGGTATTGCATATTTCACGGGGCAATATTTTGTTACCAGCTTATGAGATGGTAACACAATTTACCGGTTACAAGAGTACACAGAATGCGAAAAGGGTTTAAAAATTGACAGGAACTTTATTTACCGGTTACAAACTTGTTATTACCAGCACAGAATAGACCGGTTGCTGTCACGATTGAGAGAATACAAAGGGTGCGCCGATNAAACAACCAATTTATCAGCTGTTCATGAAACTTGCAAGTTATTACTGGAAAAGCGTTCGCGTACTTTATTGCAAATTTTTTCTATGAGAGCGAATTCTTAGAAATAAAGTTACTGGAGAGTTGCTGGCAAGTTACTGGATAATTTGTAAAAAAACACAACTTATGTGACGAATATTACACTCGTAAAACAATCAACTCATTTTCTTGTTTGTCTCAATTTACGTTCTGCTCTAAATATCCTGACGCAACACTCCAACGACAATTGTCGAGCCCGACAGCGCATGCCAACACTCAAACGGCATATGTAGAGCCAACAATAATGCCACTCGAGCGTCTGTTTAGCACTTGCCATGCTGTTTAGTTACACAAATCAAAATTTTCACTCTTTTTTCACATTTTCACTTTTGTTTCCCTTGTCGCTATTAGAAGCATACAGGTACATATGTATGTATTTATATGAATATGTACTAAAATGTGTGTGTATGTTTCTATTGGCATTGTGAAAGTCTACTTTTATTTTATTTATGGCCGCTTTTCTTGTTAGAGTATCGCCATAGCGGAACCTTGCCAAAGCAAGCGTGAAATAGCAACACTGGTTGGGCGACGAATGCAACAACAGTAGCGACAGACAGGTTTCCTACCACATATCACCAAAACTTGGTACTGGCGTCGGGTGAAGGGTGCGCTTCTTGAGCGAATAAACAAAATAGGATATTATAAGTTGTAGAAAGCTGATATGGTTATAGATAAGTTATGTACGAGTATGCGTAGATGTTTATAAGCGTACGAGTATAATACTTGAGCGAGGCAGACAAATGCATGCCACAACCTGCGTTTCCTTGCGTTCCGACATTTATTTACCCTTCTTCTGCTTCTTTATATTTGTGTTCTCTCTGCTTGGCAAATTGTTGATCCTTGTGTGCGCACCCAATATCCTCTAAGTGTCTGCATTTGGAGAGTGGGGTCGTACATACATACATACATACATATACGTATAGTGTGTATTGTACATACATACGTATGCAACTTCCCGTATGTTTGGTGATACTGGTTTGTGTGCGTTAATCTGGCAAGCTTCTTGCTTCCGAACTTCTTTATGACTGCGGATTTTATTTTATTATTTCTGTTTTCTGTGTCTCCTTTTGTGGGCGTCTCAAATTACATGCTGGTGGTATTACAAAATTCCTTCCTTTATCCTGGTGCTGTTTATAATGAGGGCTGCTACATATGTATGTAGTTGGAAGAACAGCTCCATAATGGGGTTGATGTCTTCCGCTTGATTTGTGCCGAAGCTCGATGTCTGAGCTCATCTACTGCCTCATATTTCCTTCGATTACAGGTTTCATGGATATGGCTTGGTTACAGATATATTATTAAATATTTTTTTTGAATTTCTGGATCAGTTAAGCGATTGAAAAAGTTATCGTAATTTTGTTTAAGTGTGATCTCACTTGTAAATAGCCACCTTGATGTTTTTAGTATTGAGAAATTTTTTTGGGAGTCAGCATGATTGATATGAATCTATTGGAATCGTAAAACTAAATGCTGATGGTGACAATGTGGAGCAACGGCAAACCAATTAATTATAGGAAGCTAAAAAATGGTTGCATGTATTTTAAATGTGATGTAGTGGAGGTGGTAGAACAGGTTTAAAAACACTTGTGGCATTAGCAAAATTTAAAATACACCCACAAAATCTTTTATCATGATCAGGGCCGAAGAAAATAAGCAAGAAAAAATCCATTTTAGAATTCAGTTTATTTTAAGGATTGAAAAATTACAATGGTCATACAAGTGTTGCTTGATATTCATAAATAATAGAGATCTGCGCTGGTCGTTTTCATTTTTTTTTTTTAATATTCGTTATTCTCTATTTGAGATAAATTTACTTAAGCAGTACGACGTTCTTTGGAAATTTGCTACGCTTTTTACTATGGTTTGCTAAAGTTTGTTTGTGAAGGGTACAAGTCACCCTTGTTTTCTACAGATATGTATGCCCGTTCCATTATTTTGTAAGGAAAAAAGGCTGTAAAATATCAGAAGAGATTATTAAATAAAATAATCGCAATTTATTTTTTGACCGTTTACGTAAAACGTCCGTACTTAGCTTTATACATTGAAATAAGCAATATAGGCATTATCGTTAAAATTAAGCATGGAAACCCTGAATAAGCAAAATAAGCAATTCCAAGTAAAAGCTTAAACTTTGCGGGCCTGGTCATGATTAGACCACGGAATTCTACGAAATTTGTATATGCAGAAAATATGAAAAAATATGCAAAATATAGATGTGCAATCAATACCACTGTTAACAGGCGTTTATATTAAATCGAAGTAAGTTCCTGCAGAATCATATTATATACAAATCCAGCTTAAACCCTGTTGTTTATTTAGTACTTTTATTAATTTTATAGTATATTTTATAGTACATCTACATATGAGCCGTTCAGTAAATAAATTGATTAACTCCATCAACAAAAAGTTGGGATATGTGATCAAATAATGTAAATTATTTTTTATAATTCCATGTATAATATAAAATCAAATAAATAATGTTGTTATAGATATTATGTACTATTGTAAGTTATATGAAGTTATTATAAGCGTAATAAGTTATGACTATACAAAGTGCTTAGACACTTTAATTTAAGATTTCTCAGAAAGTGGAGTTAATCGATGTGTTCACTGAACGGCTCATATATCTTACATGAATGTATGTACAAATTAGGACATTCAATCCCGAACCATTTTAACAATCGCGGCATTTCGGGATGTAGAATTCTAATCGCGGGATCCCGAGATTTTTCGGGATTTCGGCTTCATCACAACTCTTTGCATTTTAAAGTAGGTTCGCATTTTTCAAACCACACAGATTCATTGTCACCACAAATTGAAATGAAGAACAACTCTGCAACACTGTAAAAGCTTGTGGTGTTTTCAATTGCTACCAGATTTTTCGTTATTACACAGTTCTTTGAACAAGTACAGTTAGGCTATCTGCACACTTGTCGTCCAATCATAGTTGCGTTATCGTCTCGCCCTGAAATTTTGAGCCGAGCGCATGCATTTAAAAGGAGATCTGTACACTTGTCGTTATCGGCTAATTATCAGCTAATCGTAGAAGATCCAGAAACGGCTAAGTACGGCACTGTCGTTTGCTAATGCTTGTGCACGCATTGTTTGTTTACGTTTTATGAGGAAAACTTGGTGAATAAATTAATATTTGCATTAATGTTACACAAAAATTGTATATTTTGCATAAAATCTGTGGAAATTATTAAAAAGTGGATAGTTCCAATAAAATTCAATAAATGTGACAATTTTAACTATCAAATTTGGCGAAATTGCAAAAAAAAACACATTTCAGGAAAAGGAAAGCAGAGATGTTACTGAAAAATTATTTCTAGAATTGTTGCAGCACAGTCCATATTTAAAAATTGCATGTTTTTGTAAATATTTAGAGAAAAAAAATTTAGTCTTCTGTATATCCCGTGTTTCATGTCAAATGAAGTATTTTTTTAATTTTCAACATCTCTTTCATTCGGTAATTGAATCAGTAAAAATCTCGGGACCCCGAAGCTGTAATCCCGGGACATGGAAAGTGTCCGGGATCCTGGGATTCTGGATCCCGGGATTGAATGCCCTAGTACAAATGTATGTAATAAAAAACAAAGTTGCTTAAAGTGTCAGCAATAAACTCTATGGTGTCGCGGCC
Organism: Rhagoletis zephyria; assembly: GCF_001687245.7. NCBI lineage: Eukaryota > Metazoa > Arthropoda > Insecta > Diptera > Tephritidae > Rhagoletis > Rhagoletis zephyria. Next base: position 51,502 of record NW_016158849.1, on the reverse strand, counting down.
TGATTGTCTCTGCGAGGAGAAGGTTTATAAATATCTGGGTGAGAATATGTAAAGGGTTGCCACCTATTAGATAAACAATTAAATTAAAGAAAAGGAATTATTACAATATGGGTATTAATCGAAATGGTTTTGAAAAGCCTTTACTTGCAAACTACAGCTACTGCTGTTTAAATAATCAAATTTAATTTGAACTAAGGGAAATAGGAAAGGCAATTTAGATACTTGCGTTTTTCATTAGTTTTTCGTTTTTGCAGTTGAGTCCCGCGCACACTTAGAAGGTCTATTTTCTATTTCGACCACGCACGCAAAAATGAGTATATATTCAAATTCCATATAACCATAAGCGAACCAATTACTTCCCATTATTCCTAGTTAACTTCTCAAATATCAAATTAGTTTGATATATTTTTAAAGCACTCATTAGTTGGGAAAACATTGCCAAAGTGGTGAAATCATATTTGGGTTCGTATGCAGTAGAGAGTTAATAGACACTTTTTAAAATCGGGTTTTAAAGCGATCGTTTGGTAATTGAAAATGCACATGTTTAGGGTGACCAGACGTCCTGATTTATCAGGACATGCCCTAATTTCAGGGTCGAATTAAAGTGTCCTGACTAATTTTTCAATTGTCTTGATTTTTACAAAGCTGACCCTTTATAAACTTTAGACTGCGTAAACATATCGTTAGGCATTTTTTTTTGTACATTTTGTACAAAATTTTGCGATTGTCACTAACACATAAAAAGCGAACCACTGTTTCAAGATACAACTGGTTTGTTGCCAGAACTGTGGCGAATGAAGATGCCGTAAGATATGCTATTGAGTTTTATCCTTAGCATCCTACCTATTGTACTAAAATAAGGGATTGAGTTTTTGTTGGCGACCTTGAAAAAGATTTTCACAGCGTCGATTGCACTTGCCTACATTCCACAATCTCTACAGAGAACTCTCAATTCTTACCATTGAGCGTAAAAACAATAATTTCCAAACTCAAGTCTGATGGAAAAGAAAGTGATTGTGCTAACTTTCAAAAATGCAGTGTCCTGATTTTTCCTTCGACTCATCTGGTCACCCTACACATGTTCAAATGAAATTTTAAAATATTTAGTTTAAGTTTTAAAAGCATGAGTTTTCAAATGTATATGATATTAATGGCCTTATTCATAAAAAATAAAGTATGTTTAAAGAGATTTATAAATTGACGTTTTCATACATTTTTCAGATTATACAACTTTGTAAAGCTACTTTATTTTTTATGAGCAAAGCCATTAAATTTTATTTTTAACTGACTTCCAGAAAAGAAGGAGGCTATCAGTTCATCGGAATATTTTTTTTATTTATTTATTTTATGAATGTTACCGCATAACTTTGGACCACGTCAATCGATTTCTTTTGTACATATGTATGTATGTATGTACCTATAAATTAGTTACACAATTTATATGTTTAACATACATATATACATAAGATGTTCTTGTCTTTCTTCCAAGCTGGGCCTTCTGGTTTTGCTTCAAGCTGGTCAGATCCGGTAATTTATAATACATAAATACATTTTAAATTATTATTTAATAACCCATAAGAGTTTGCTTTTGTAAGTACATATGTACATATGTAACTCGATCAAAGGACGCTGCCTTTTCACATACCGCTGCTTCACTAGCCCCTGTGCGCAACTTCAAGGACCCTACAAATACATACAGACACACACATAAAATTTAATTCGTCCGACTGCTGAGCGCCAGAAAATAGGGGTTCACCTCTTGACTTTATGGGTATGTGCCCGTATTTTGTTTGCAATCCCTTTCTTCGAAACATCCGGCTTTTATTTATGTTGCTACATCCCTGGTTGTACAAATTATCATACATATGTACATACATACACTTGTGGTCAGCTGATTAAGTTAAGTGACACTTTGACCAGTTTTGGTTATCTCTCTTTTGTTTATTTATTTTGTTTGGTAAATACACATTTCAAGCTTCGTATAAAATTTATAAAAATTCAATAAACTTTAAAAATTACACTCAAAAATTTTAGACTTTGGGCGTGTGTGAATCGGTGACAAAGTTCTATGGGGAAAGCCATGATAAAAATATAACAAGGTAAAACCATTGAGAGGCAGTCTGACGTTTGCCAACAATATAATTTTAAAATCAAAACTCAAACTCACACACACATTCTCATTTTCAATCTCAAACAACTACAATTGTGAACAATTTAATGTTTTTATTTTCAGTTTTATATGATTTTAAAATGTTGGCAAACGTCAGAAAAAAATCATGGCCGACGAAATGAGAGAATGAATTTACCTTGTAATGTTTTTATCATGGGGAAAGCTGTTGAATAATATTTTTACTATGGTGAGACAGTTTTGCCAATCTGTTGTGTGAAATTAAATATTTTTTGACAACACTAAATTTTTGATAACCGANAAGTTATATAGCTTTTCTTTATTTTTTTTGCCGGCGGGACCATGTTCTTTTATTTCCACTCGCTTTTGTTTTCTTTAATTTATGTGTATACGTGCGTTGTTCGTTCTTCTTCTTGATAATGCTTGCTGTCAAATTTTTCACTAGCCCTGCCGTATCAAACATTTTTATTCACCTCATAGCTGTCAAAAATTTACTATCCAGAGAACTTTTCTATCAATTGGCACAGGCCCTTTGTATTATAAATTTTTAGAAAATTTAATTATGTAATTTTATAAATTTTGTACGAAGTTGGAGATGTGGATTAATGTGGTGCTGGTTATGTATTGTGCTAAACTTTTATAAACAAATTATAAACATTAAATAGACAAAAGAAAAATAGCCAGAACTGATCAAACTGTCACTTAACTTAATCAGCTGACCACAAGGGTATCTACATATTTATGTACCTGTTCACCTTTAGAATTTTTACCTTCTCGTCTCGTGCCTTCTGTCATATTTCGAAATTCGAGTGCAATGCACACACACACATGAACATTCACAAATTTATGTGTATGCGTCGTGTGAACGCCATGCCTTTGTTCTTTTAAAATTTAAATGGATGTAGACACAATAGCAAAGTCGCGCGCCGCATTTTGCTGTTTGGATTTTTGTACTTCTTTCTCTTCACGTGATGCCTTTGTCTCGCAAAACGCAAACACTTCACTTGCACAATTCTTTGGCTTCGCACTTGCAGTGGTGCATTGTCTTTATTGGAACTCGCAAGATTCATACATGTGCCAGTTGCAAGTGATGCCTCTTTATTGTGTTATTCAGCGATTGCATTCACTTGCTTCGCTGCTTGCTGCTGCTTTGCATTGCTATTTGCCATATTTTCGGCTCAATTGCGGCTTTTGCAACGACGCGTTCATTTGCCACCACCGACGCTATTGCCGCCTTTGTTGTTGCACCACTGCAGCTGCAGGTGGCTGATATCTTGGAATTTACGTTGCCGCTTTTGTTTACATTACTCGTAGAACAGGTGATATTTAGCCGCCCTATCTAATGAAACCGGCAGTTGTTGTGAATTGCTTCCTTGCGCTAAAATGCAGAGTTGCCAGCTGTTATTGCTTTAATCAGAACTGCACTTGAAATATTGAATCAGAATGTTGTACGCTTGATTTGATAGAAGAAAATGCTACCTGAACTAGGGGCAGTAGCTTGGAAATCTAACTTACAGATTCGAATAAAATAGATATAAAAATGAATTTGTATTGGTGTTGATAATAGTATTGTTATTTAAACTGCTATTGGTATCGATAATGGTACCGGTATTGGAATTGGTATTGATAATGACCAGGGAACGGATTTTTAGGGCCTAAAACTCTATAAAAAAAGGCAAAATAAAATAGCGAAATATGCTAGAAAACGCAAAATAAGATAGCGAAATAGGCAGGGAAAGGCAAAATTAGGTACTAAAAAAGACAAAACCCGAAAAATAATCAAAGAATACATTTAGTTTAGAAATGTTTATTTTACAAGTAAAAAGGTCGGCCGCTGTGGTGTAGTGGTAAGCAGTGCGTGCTTCCACTCCGCAGGGCCTGGGTTCAAGACCTGGGCATAGCAACATCGCAAAACATGTTGAATAAAAAAAGTTTTTTTCTCCACAGCGGTCGCCCCTCGACAGGCAACGGCAAACCTCTGAGTGTATTTCTGCCATGAAAGACAGCTTCTCATAAAAATACAATCGCCGTTCGGAGTCGGCGTAAAAATGTAGGTCCCTCCGCTTTGTGTGACAACATCAAGGCGCACGTCACAAATCGGAGGAGAAGCTCTAGTTGTAAGCTAGAATTTTTCCTGACTAGTTTGGGGTTTCACTGCCGGGGTATTACTAGTGCCGCAGTCACGTATATATCAAGAGCAGATTTAAGTAAAGACCAAAAATTAAAAAAAATATATTCAGCGATGTTATATTGAATTTTGTTTGCAAATAAAAAAGAGATTTGATTTTAACAGTGAAAATTTGAAAAGCCTGGAATGTATTGATCCATTGTCATATAAAGAAAGCGGTACTTCGACAGTTTTAACAGTTTTAAACAATTTTCCTAACTTGTTCCAAGAAAGCGGCAAAGAGAAAATTTGTATACAATGGCAACTTTTGAAATTCGGTAATAAAATAGATTGCGTTGAAGACACAGAACAGTTTTTAGGGGGAGTAAGTATTACTTGCTAAGTAAGCTAAAAAGGCTTTACTTCTTTGTATTTCGAACTGACTTCTTTTATATTTAACTTGTTATTTATGCCGCACAGCTCTTCCACTGTAGAGCGCATTTTGTCAGATCTGAATTTGATCAAAAAAAGTAGAACAAATCGCTTCACTTTGCCAGAAAAATTATCAAGTTTCCTTCACGATAATTCGGTAAACGGTAAAGCGATAATAAAATAATTTTACACAAACAAAATACATTGGGGAAAATTACCGAACACCGAGTACCAAGCTCGGTGTGAAGACCCCTACTTTAAAACTGGATCAAAATCTTCAAAAACTTTGAACCAGTGGAGTTCAACTAGTTAAAAGCAGTTGTGTTTTAAATTATAATTTTAAATTGTCGTTAACAATTACAAATCCACTTTTATTAACCCATATGCAATGTGGGTTCCATTTGGTTGTGTAGTGTGCGGCCATATTTATGGAGCCGTATGCATAAAACCTGAGCAAATGCTTTTTCTTAAAATTTCAGACGTTTTGCTCAATTTGTTCAAATACATTTAAGTTAAAGGTATGCAATTTTAAGAAAATGCAATTGCTTTCTTTTTATGCATACGACTCATTATATGTAATTCCCTTGCAATTTATATTTTGTTAAAAAAATACGATAAACAAAAATTTTACGATTTTTTGGCTGAAATTACGATTTTTTAAGGTAAAGCTACGAGTTTGCAGCGATAGCTTTCTGCAACGTCGGTGGAATACATTATGTTTTCGAAACGTCTCAACGTCGCTATAAAGAAAATCGCCTGTGTAAATTGTGTTTAATATTCTAGAAAGCGATACGGGTGCCAAACGAAAGGGGTTTCAGAAAGTAGTAGTATTTTTAACAGGGTTGCCATCTGCTTGAAATGTCGAATTTAGTTTACTTATACACAAGTTATATGAAATATCAAAATATGGATGTCAAACGAAGGAGTAATACGAAGTTTTTAGTTTGAACGCAATGAGTATTTTTGGGGTGTTGGAAGACGGTTACCACCTCTTTAAAAAGTTAAATTCAAATTATTTAATAAGTTAAACGAATTATTAAAACTAGAGTGCCAGTTACTGTCGAAATTCGACAGTTTTTCTAGTTTTAGAAGCCTTGGAGAGGTTTACTAACTTAACACGTAGCAATTTTTTATACCCGAGCGCACTTGTGCACAAGGGTATATTAATGTTGTTCACATAACGGTTGTTTGTAACAGCTAAAATGAATCGAGATAGATATAGACAAATCTATACATAAATGATCAGAATGAAAAAAGAAATCGATTAAGCCATGTCTGTCTGTCCGTCCGTCTGTCCGTCTGTCCGTCCGTCTGTCCGTCTGTCCGTCCGTCCGTGTACACGATAACTCGAGCAAAAATTGAGATATCTCAACGAAATTTGGTATGTAGATTTCTGTTAATCCAAGGTAGGTTGGTATTGAAAATGGGCAAAATCGGACAATAACCACGCCCACTTCCCATATAACGGTAATTTCCAGAAATACGAAAACTGCGACATTTTAGTAACTACTGAAGATAATTCACTCAAATTTGATATTTACAATAATTTTTAGACGAAAAATAAGAATATTATAAATTTTTGGAAAATGGGCGTAGCCACGCCCACTTATGGTTACATGTGTATATCTTGGTGACCGCTGCACAAATTTCTTCCAAACTTGGCA
>NW_016158849.1:33130-44331 GCF_001687245.7 Rhagoletis zephyria | reverse complement strand
CATCGTTATCATTTATTTCTTCATCTTCATATTTATCTTTATTTCAAAGCTTAATTTCAAATGTGTAATGAAACAACAGGCGAAACATGTCAAATTGAACATGTTGCAGCAACATGTATACACAATTCGAAAATGTTTAAACGACGGTTTTGGCCGTAATTTTCAACCAATTGTCAAACCATAAAAACTCTGCTCATCTACGGAATAATGCGTTTCCAACGGTGTTCTTGGTTTTCAAATCGGTTCGGTAGAATCGCCAAACGAACGGAGACAAAATTTATGTTAGCGTATTAATATATAGATATGGGTATCAATCGAAGGGGTTTGATTTTTTTTGTTTTTGAACCATATTTAGCGGTGTTGCCACATGTTTGAAAAGTCAAATTCTACTTAATTCATCAGTAAATTAAAATATGTATCGCAATGTGTGACGAAGGAGAGTTAAAAAGGGTCAGGCTTGAAAATAATTTTGAAGAGGACTGCCACCTGTTTGGAAGGTCCAATTCAATTAACTAATACAAAACGTATATGACATATAAAAATACCATAGTCAAACAAAATAATGTTAAGAAATCTTTAGATTGAACTTTTTGAATGGTTGAAGAGGGTTGCCACGTGTTTAAAAAGTTACATTCAAATTATTCACTAAGTTGGATTAATTATTAAAAGATGGGTATCGATCGAAATGGGTTTGAAAAGGCTTTATTTCTATCCTTTATTTAGGAAGGTTGCCATGTGTTCGAGCAATTCAAACTAGTTCATCAGTTTATTTAAATACATGTGTATCACAATGTCAGACGAAAAATATTTAAGATTTTAGTTTGAGAATACTTTTGAAGAGGAATTTCAAAAATGAGAGCTCAAATTAAAGACCTAAGGTTGTATATATGTGATAAAGTTTTATTTTTTTAATTAAAAACTTTTTTCATGGTGTAGGGTGTTTCGAAATTCGATGAAATTAAAAACCTGCACGATGCGAGACTTATGAAATAGGACACTTATATAATATTTCAGTTTTTGAAATCCAATTTTGGGCATCTTAACGCAATGCGGGTTCACTAGTTTTTATTAGTTTTTAAATAAAAGCAACATTTTTCAAACATACATTTTCACACAGCCGCTAAAAATTCTTGGTATTGTGGAGGATGCAATTGTAAATGCTTTTCCAAGCTTGTTTGTTTTTTTGACGCCTCACTTCCCAGGGAAATCTCTTTCTGACACACATTGCAATTCACAGTTGACTTTTTTCTGTTGAAAAACTTCCAAATAGCGCCCATGTTTCTACAAAATCACAGCAAAACGAAATTGTATCACTATTTTTTTATATTTTTAACCAACTTCACAAAAATGGGAAGGTTATCAATCCGTCGGAATATTTTTATTTTTTTATGTATGTTACCGCATAACTTTGGACCACGTTAACCGATTTCTATGTATAAGTCTTTCTTCAAAGGAATGGTATTACCTTACAGGTGGTCCCATATTAATTTGGTTTACATCCGATCACTGGATCATGAAAAAAATTAACGATAATCTTAAATTTTTTATATGAGAATTGAAGTCGGTTTTATTTTTTGCTTAAAAATTACTTGTTTTAATATAAAGAGTTTTTACATTCTCAAAAGTGTTATGTAGAGATGCGAAACAACAACAAAATTTTAACAACTGTCGTAAGATAAAGTAACTTCGTGACAAATACAACACCTTGTGTGAATTGTGACGCCGAAGATAAAAAAAAAATTAAGCCGAATAGGCCGAATACATACACTGATATATGTACTCCAAATCTCGAAATTGTTTCGTTTTGTTATTTTTCTATCTCTTTTTCCGCCCATTCAGACAATTTCTGTTTGGATCTCGCCTGCCCGCCTTAACATCTTCATTTATTTCAACAACTTCTGTTGCTGCAGAGTATTAGTTGCCTGCACTCACAGCCGCTGTTGGTTATGTTTAGTCTGCCGGGCGGTCCGTTCGTTGCCCGTTGCCCGTTGTCCGCCGTCCAGTTGCTCGTTCATTCATCTGCTCGTTAGTCCATTGTCTATGCTAGCCACTTTATTGTTTATGATTTCGTTTGTGCTCCGGTTCATGTGTTGCAAATTCTAAGCCAAGATAATCAACTTTCAAATCTTTCAAGCAAATATGCACATAGCACATACAAACACTCTTTATAGCACATAGTACATGTATGCAAATGAGCATACCTAAGTCTCTACCACCCAGCGCCATCAACCAGAATGTTGTGTATGTCTCATGCTATTGCCTCAAATATTTGTGTTTTTGGTGGCATGGTTCATAGTTGGAAAACGTTATGTGGCGTTATTGTTGCTGTTTTCCAGTATTGGCCGCCAATTCTCCAATTGGAACTTAAGGGTGAGCGTACGGGTGTGTAAGAGATTTTTCGTTTTTTGCTGGGCATTAGTCGAGATTTTCCTCTTAGGATGTTGTGGCTGGTGCTGGCACATGCAGTCAAAGAACCTCTACAAATTGCTTGGAGTAATTGAATTTCTAAGTTGGGCGAAATTGCAAAACGTCTGAGCTTTATGTGTGCTTGTGTGTTTGGTATATTCAATGATATTGATTTTTATGTATGTATATGTTATGGAAAGTTTACAACTTATTTTATGCATAAGCACCATTTCCAAATGAAATTCTAAAGACTTTCAACGCAAATTTATTAGATGATGTTCATTGATTTTGTTTTTCTTTTTTTTAGGTGAGTACTTACTAACTGACGAGGTCAAGACGCTGTTCTGGCATATTTTATCATGAGTAAGTGTTGTTTTTAAAATATTAATAATTAGAGAGTGGATTTTCATGCACTATAAATTGAAAAATATGCGCATAGTTTATTAATTTGCGGTAAAACTTGCTGCCACAAATAATGTTTTTAAGAAAGTTTATTGAAGGCACACACGAAATAACATTAAATATGGGTGTTTTTATGATGCTGGATGTGACATTCGTACAACTTTAGATTTAAATAAATCATGCAAAAACGGAAGACACTTATCAAAAAATTTTCCTGTTGCGTAGATTTTATACCGTCCTTTGGTTGACAAAAACTGGTGTCGAGAAAATCGATGGAAAGGAGGTCATAACGGGTGTGACAAAAACAGATGTGGTTTCAGAGAATAACCAAAACTCTGCGAATCCTGTAAGATTTTCCTTCCTTAAACATTATTTAAGTAAAGCCAAATGACGGACCATTAAAAACCAATTCATAAAACCTAAGCAAATGATTTTTCTTAAAATTTCAGACCTTTTACACAATTTGTTCCAATAAATTTAAGTTAAAGGTATGCAATTTTAAGAAAACGCAATTGCTTAGTTTTTTGCATACGACTCATTGTATGTAATTCCTTTGCAACTTTTATTTTGTTAAAAAAATACAATAAACAATTTTTTCTTTAATTTTTAATCAGAAGCTTTCGTTGTTGGTTTAATTTTGAATTAAAATGTGATAACAGACGTGACATATCGGACGAGACAGAGTTTTTCCCATACATAATATAGTTTAATTTTTTATTAAATTTTTTCGATCTTTCAGCACATTTTAACTATATTTTCAGCTGCGATAGGGCGTTTTCGAACCGATTTCTGAGATAGGGCGTTCGTCAACCAAATTCTGAGATAGCGTATTTTTCAATAAAATTCTGTATTAGGGCTTTCTTTAATCAAATTCTGATGAAGGGCGTTCTTGAAAAGTTTTCTAAGAAAAGGCGCTTTCGTATTGGCTGCCGAGATTGGTCGATCTTCCACTCAAGTGACGATATGTACATACATATAAGTTTGTATGTACATATGTACATACAAAGGCATACGTTCGTACAGCGGCGCAAGGAAAACATGGGGAATTTTTTATTTAACAATAGGGGTATTCTCTGAGTCTTGCAAAGCCCTTTGTCCGAAATGTGCATCAAAATTAAAACATCAGGGTTAATATTTATATAATGTCATAATTCACACATAAACGAAAAAAAAAATCGCAAAATCGGTTAGATAACTCCGACGTATTGAAAACCACTTCTTCGGTAATCAAATTTGCGGTTCCTTTCAAGCTTCAAGGATTAATTTGTTTTGATTAGTAGCTAGCAGCTGCTGTATAGATAATCCTAGAGTTTTGGCCCATTACGAATGTCATCTGCGAAGGCAAAGAGTTGCCATAATCTTCTATTTGGAGTTCCATCGAAGCAGTTATCATCTCCATTTTGATTTTCTCAAATACAGATATGATCTTGACAGCTTCTTTAATAAAGGGAAAATTTTTACTGGTATCCATCGGCATGGAAACGTTAACAAATAAACTGAAAGCTGTGGTCATCATTAATAATTTGATTTTCGATGGTTATAAGTTATAGGCCAAAAGCTATAAGTCATGGGTCATTATTCATTAGTCACATCTCATAAGTAACTTGTCATTTGCAATTAGTTGTCAGTTGTTAATCGTTAGTTAGCCATACGTCAATAGACACCTTTACCCTCCTTACCAACATCTAAGCTACGCCACTGCTCAGTAATGTTTCGAGTTATAATGGATTTCTTAATTTTTAGAACTGCTCATCGGGTGAAACAATTCTGCGTTGTAGAAAACACCAGAAGACACTAAGCCATTGGCCGATGTGACTGACTTATCTGCACGTGCTTCAATCAGACACAGCCCCAGTTTTTGGCTTTTAGCTACGCGTTAACCCACATTCCATTGTTTACTAACGAAGTGATGCAAACTGAGCTGGATAGTTTCGCATTTTGAATTGCCGTTGTCTTTGGATACCTTTACCGGCCCCACTGTTGCAGTCTGCAACTTGCAGATATGCAGATAAATTGTTACAGTTTGAGAAGGGAATGCCAGCTGTCGCCCAATATCGCAGTTGCTTTGAAGTAAACTTGAAACAAACTTCATCATTCATTAAGCCCCCCTCTATGGATAAGCAGTTTTCGAAAAAAATTCGTCATGGTTGTGTGAACTTGTCACTTTCCCAATGACATAAAATCCTCTTAACTATTTTGAGTATTTCATCACAGTCCAAATTTTGCTAGCAAAAAGTTTCACTTTTCCACTTCGTTAAATGAGTGAGTACCTACTGTTTCAATGCTATCTTACAAATAACACACTCATTTGCTAACTATGAAAAATCAAAGCTCTCCACAAAGTCAGCTGCGGCTTCTTATTTACTTCAGAACATAAGTAAAAAGTTTTAAATTAGTGAAGATGAATCGCATCTCTTTAAGTTTTAGCACTCCGGCCAAGTAGTACTTTATCGCAAATTCCCTCTTGACTGCGGCAGACCAAACGGCCAACACTTCTCTTAAATAGAATAGCAACGAAACTGAAGGCTGGCCGATGGAAACAGAAGTGTGTGGGTCGGGTGGATGGTCGATCAGCTGGTCGAAACCAACATCGAAATCTAATGATTCCCAAACAGCAAACGAGAGTAAATTGATGAAGAACGTGGGTGTTTAACTGTGGACGGGTGGTTGAAGGGCAGAGTAGGANTGACTGCGGCAGACCAAACGGCCAACACTTCTCTTAAATAGAATAGCAACAAAACTGAAGGCTGGCTGATGGAAACAGCAAAGTGTGTGGGTCGGGTAGATGGTCGATCAGCTGGTCGAAACCAACATCGAAATCTAATGATTCCCAAACAGCAAACGAGAGTAAATTGATGAAGAACGTGGGTGTTTAACTGAGGACGGGTGGTTGAAGGGCAGAGTAGGTNAATGATTCCCAAACAGCAAACGAGAGTAAATTGATGAAGAACGTGGGTGTTTAACTGTGGACGGGTGGTTGAAGGGCAGAGTAGGAGAGCGCAGAATAGCGGGCGATAGTCGTAAAATGAAAACTCAACTGGGGAATTTCTTTGATTTATTGACTCGTTGGCGATGCTGGCTAACAAACACATTCAAATGGTTTTTAAGCTTATATATAACTACAATTGGCGGTATGTGGCTGGTTTCCATACATACATACATACATACATACATATTTATATTCATGAACTTGGTTTAGATGTTGCTGGTTGGACATCAAAAGTAATTGGCTACTGAGACATAGTAGACATCACCGCTGAATTGCCATACAAAGTCATGGGAAGAAAGTGTTTTTATGGCTTGCGATGAACTTTTTTGTTTGCTTCTTTTGGTTGCGACTACTCTTATGGGTCTCCTTTTATATGCTACATAGTTTACAAGAAAAAATGCGCAGAATATTTCATACTTACAAACGTACGAGTATTTGTATATGTATGTTTATTAGAGTAGTCCAAAAAAAATAATCCTTTTGGAAATTCACAAACGCTACCTCAAAATATTGTGATTTGTGACAAAAAGGAGACATGTATTTTATAGATATATAAAGCCCATTTTTCTTTGTAAAAAGGCAGATGATAAACATTTTTATATTTTCGTGACGTGTTTATGTTCAGGAAAAATTTTGTTTTTATATGCGATTATTCCTGTATTATTGGAAAGTATTCCTTAAATAACATACCTGTGTTGGACGTTAGAGCGGGCCTGTCAACCGAAAATAACATCCTTTCGAGAAGGGAATGTTATAACCAAAACGTTGATACGGAACGTTTGTTACGCATTACAACGATTTAAAACTCGTCACCAGGCTGTTTCTGGGGTCGCTGGTTACGAATCTGATGCCAGTTTCTTAAATTAAAAATGGCAGATCCAATATGGCGATAATTGTTTTCGCTCGAAACTTGGCACTCGCGAGTTTTCGGAGTTGCTGATAGCGAATATCAGGTCAATTTTTTAAAATTAAAAATGGCGGTTCTGATATGACGGTAATTTTTTTAATGATTGGATTTGTTCGAAGAATTGTACACTGGGAATATTCAGATCAGTGATGATAATGGAGTGCAATGGGGTATAGTCGTGGTGTTATTGTTAATTCCATACATGAAATGGATCCATTATAAAGAAAAAATTAGCGAAACCAATTTAAAAAAGTACGTGCAAATTGGATCCGTCATTTTTAATTTTGAAATATCGACTTCAGAATCGCAATCAGCGACCCCAGAAACAGCTATGTGATGAGTTGTAACTCGTTGCAATGCGTAAAACGTTCAGTATCAACGTTTTAATTATAGCGTTCCCTCCTCGAAAACATATTTTCGGGAGCCAGGTCCGTTCAAACTGTATAATACAGAATTTAGGGAATAACCTCCAACAATAAAACATAATATTTAGCTTCACATAAACATTCCACGAAAATAAAAAAACATTTAAAGTATTTCGGTTTTTATTTAAAGAGTCCAGCGCGACCTATACATTTGTTTCAAAACAAAAAAAAATCGTAGTTTTTTTAATCAAAAGTTGCAATAATTTGACGTAGCGTTTGTGATATGCAAAAAAAACATTACCTCCCTAATGTACATATCCAGCTCTAACCGCTAAAATAACGTAAGCGACATACTTTTTTTAATTATCTTTTTGATGCAGAAATATTCCTAGAGTATCTAGATTCATTTCCGCATCAAGAAGAAAATTTAGAAAAAAATGTCGTTTACGTTATTTTGGCAGTTAGGGCACTATATTTTCAAAATTTTTTGTTTTATGCAGAAATGCATCTAGACGCTCTAGGAATGTTTCTGCACCAAAAATATAATTAACAAAATTATAATTAGTATAATTAATCGCTTACGTTATTTTGGCAATTAGGGCTCGATATATATAAGTACATAACGTCGTTTAAAGTACAAAACCGCGTATCGTCATTCTGCAAAACCGCGTAACTGACATTGGCTGCCAAAAATTGGATTTGCTCACGCAAGCTCTTGGCTCAATCCTTATCCATTCCATTCCATTTTGAAATATGAGTGCTTTTACACTCTAGAAAATAATTTCTACAACTTCACATACGCGATTTTGCATTTTGCTGATACGCGGTTTTGCACTTTAAACGACGATATAATGATTTTTGTTTTCTAACTGTGCCTCTCGTCGCTGTAATGATTTCTTCACAAGGGTAACCGAAGCGAAACAAAGTGGGAATTGGAGCCACACCAGTGATCTCTCTAGAAATCGCTTCTTTCTATTTACATATGAATATATGTATACAAATGTGTGTACATATGTATGTAGATACTTTAACCGTACTGCTGCGTACACTGCTTATTTCTAGCGTGACCCATCGGTTCGAGTGGCCTTAACCCGTAATAATTTTTTGAGTAGTTAGATGTGTGTTGAACGTAGAAAAGGTTTAAATATTCCAGTCTATGGTGCGCGCATAGTGTGATTTATTTCTATTTTTTTGGTTCTTCCATACACGTATTTTCAAATTTTTTTCATTTACAGCAAAAAGTGGATTTTTTCTGTCTTAATTACTCAACTCTTGCTTCATTTATCACGTGGTAGCCATGTTGGCCGGCGCGAAAATACTGGCCATTCTACAAAAGTAATTCATTTATACTTACAAAAATTTGTACGTTTCCACTTACATATGTATGTATGTACATACATTTGTGTATTCATATGAAATTGTAGAGTTCGTTCACTCTGAATGATAGTCGAAAAAGAAAAGCACTGTAATAACTGAAGAATGAAATAAAAGCGGCCATGGGGAAAAGTGCTTAAAACCGTAATATTTTTCAGCCAAGATTAATTTTACTAATTTACTTATTGTTCTTAAATGAAAAATAAAAATACTTAAAAGGAAATAGCACCAACATTTAAACATTTTCATAGGATAAATTAATGCCGTTATGTTTATTGGAACCTTAAAACTCTTACAGCGACTTTTTGTTGCCAGCATACAACAAAACAAGCCGAAAGCGACACTTGAATTGCTGTTGTTTTCATGTGTCTTTTTAATGTACATATAAAACCAAAATTGCAGGATTATTTTATGTTCGGATTACTATGACCCCTCTTGGAATGGAAGGATAGGACTGAGCCTTTCCACAAACTATCAGATATATACAAGTAATTTTTAAGTAAACACACAACCGACTTCAATTCTTATATAAAAATTTAAGATTCTCGTTAATTTCTTCATAATCCAGTGATCGGATTTAAACCAAATTAGTAGGGAATCACCTGTGAGGTAACACTTTTCCTTTGAAATTATGGAAATCGGTTAACGTGGTCCAAAGTTATGCGGTACTATACATAAAAATAAAAAATAACCGACTTAAAAAGGGAGGAGGTTATCAATTCCTCGAAATATTTTATTGGACGTATGTTACCGCATAACTTTGGACCACGTTAACCGATTTCTATAGCTCCTTTTTTAAAGCAAAGGTTGTACCTCCGAGGTGGTCCCATACTAATTTGGTTATATACGATCATTGGATCTGAAGAAATTAACGGTAATCTTAAATTTTTATATTAGAATTGAAGTCGGTTATATTTTTTGCTTAAAAATTACTTGTTTCTTAAGTCGGTTAATTAAGGTATTTTGGGTTTTGGGTCGGGAAGAAACATTTTCGGTAAGTCACCATTTTATTTTGCTATTCAGAAGCTATTCTACAAGGCCTTCGAATATCTCTAGCGTTTGAAGACCATAAAGTATAGTTTTTAGCGTAGTTTACGGTCAAAGCCAAGATTAGGGAATAATACAGAAATCTTGCTACCATCCCAAAAAAACCATGACGAAAGCAATGCGCCTTATTCTATATTATTTACCCAGATTATGTGAAATTGGAAACGTACGATAAAATTGAAATTATTACATATCTCTCTGAAGCTACGATGATATTTCTTCTCCTGATTTGGCACCACTTACAATCGTTACTCTATTTAGGACCAGCCCAAAAAACTCTGCAATTTTCGAGCAAACAAGTTCTTCTACCTTGGTCCTTCCATTGTGTTCGTGGGCGATCTTGCTTTCGTTGGTGCCGAATGAAGAGATTATTTTCCATCCATTCGTATAACATGTCTAAGCCAGTGCTATCGTTGTATTTTTTATTGCCTTAAATATGTGCGTTAGTACTTCAAAGGCACGTACATATATCTGCCAATAATGCGTTTGTTTTTAAATGCGCGCCGATTTTTTGTGAATTTCAAGGATATACATTGTCTTGTGTCGCCTTCATTGATCTGGAGAACCCTGCGCCGATGGCCCGGGTTTAGCCCGACAATGATGATGATATGGACTCATCTAAGAATGGAGATTTTCAGCTGTTATTACGCTTGCAAGCATCAGAAGAAGAAATTGCACGAAAGTGAGTCGCCTTGTCTAAATCTTCATTTGGTTTCGAACGGCAGGGACATGTCCCTTCCAAAAGCTTTGCCATCTAAGATATTCTCCAGAATTTGACGCAGTGTGAAGATCTGTTCAGCAGAGAATTTGCCAGTTGCGAAGCAAAACTGAAAAGGTTTAAATAGTTGGTTCATGAACGATTTTAGCATGCGATACCATATCCTCCTCAAAGTCCCTTAATAAATATTAACTGGGCTGCCGCAGCGACAATTGGTGCAAACCGCACGAATGCCTTTGTGATTTGTTCAAGGTACAGTGTTGGCACTTTGCTACGATCGTAGGAAAACCCGCTACAATTTTTAAAAAAATTTGAAATTTGCTACTCCACTACGCATTATCCTATTTTTACCGCGCTTAGCTTATGACTAGCAACTATGAATCACTAGAGGTATTCACCAAAGTGAACAAGTGGCCTGGCACTCTGGCAAAAGAGGAGATGAGCTCAAGTAACGACTGTTGACAACTTGCTCAATTTGGTGAATAGAACTACTATAACTCCGAAAATGTGGTAAACAGGCCATGGCTTCAAGATCTAAATATAAATATACTCTTGCTGAAAATTGTGCAATAAGCGTTTAACCAAAAATATCTCCAACAAAAATAGGCACCACCGGTCAAATTTTCGCATAACAGACAGAAAGATTCAATGTGCGAGAGAGATACGAAGTTGCGCAAAGAGGTAACAATGACTGCGTGTTGTACTACCTCAACGATGAATTCGTTGCCCCAGACAAATAGCGGCTCAACAGAGGAAAAAAGTTATGTTAGCCTTATTGTAATATTTCATAGAAATCAAATTATCGATATTCTCAAGTCAAGTAGTTTTCACTTATTTATTACGAAAGTGTTTAGTTTATAAGTTGGGTATTTGGAAAACGCCACTGTAAAACAAATATAAAACAATACTTAAAAGAGTACAAATGTTATTGAAATTTAAATGTAATGTTTTTGTTTTGGTTTTATTTTAAATTTAAAATGATTGTGTTGCTTA
>NW_016158849.1:4781-31065 GCF_001687245.7 Rhagoletis zephyria | reverse complement strand
TGCATGTGGTCGAAAAACAAAAAACTTCTCACAATTCAAAACTATCTCAAAGCACACAATAGAGTTTTTAATGAAAAGTAGAAAATGCCAACTTGAAAAGGGTTAAAAGTTATTCATCATTTGACATTATAGTCGGTGTTCAAAAGGGAGAAATGTCAAAATCACTTTTACCTTGTTTAATATGCCTTGGTCGTGAGCATCGTACAGTTTATAGTAAAACACTATCAGCTGATTCCTACAGTTGAGATCACCTGTTTTTTTGGCATTTGCTCTTACCTTTTACTATTGCTTTCATTTCTATTACAATTTATTCAAAATACACTTACACACTGAACCAAAAACACCAATACACTACCCAAAAACACCCCTACAGCCTGCGAGAAAAACAGTAAGAAGAAGAGTTACGTTAATTATGGAACTGTGTGATGGTCATGACATATTTTAAATTGAAACATTTAATGCTGTAGCAATCAACCATTAAAAAGTAGTACTGAAATTTAAAGACTTGTACAATGTACTTAATCTACATATATATGTTATAATAATATGAAAGGCTACTTACAAATAGCAGGGGAAAACTCGCTGGATCTCCTTATAACGCCGCTAGAAAGACAGCATTAACTTTTTAAAAATTAAGACATAGATAGTCTAAATTTTTGGCTTTAGTCGAGAAAGAGCAGTGTGAGACTTTTACCCACTAAACCTTCTGCTATAATTTAGTGATTTCATCAGGAGATGGCTGCCTTTGTTATTTCCACCATTGTAGACCTGCATATACTTACCGAAACCAAACTGCCGTTGCGATAACCCAGTATTACTGTTCGTGAAGTAAAAAAAGTGGTTAAAGATAACCCCCTGGTCAGCAAGATCTGGGAAAATCAGCTGGCTGACTTGGTTTCCGTAATATCACTTGTTTTTGCACTCCCCATACTTCTAGAAAAAGGCTTGCTTTGCGTTGCTTGCGAAAACACGGTTGCTTCTTCTTGGATTGCTGTTTTCAGAGCTAGGTTAGGAACGTCTTCGTTCTTTGTCTCCTAGTGCCTATACAACCCTGATTTTCTCGTAACACCAGTATACCTTTCGTCGTCATGGAAGCGTCGCATCATTTGCGGAGTAAGGCCGCAAGATTGTCAGCTGCATTTTTAGCGGAAGTGCTTTATAACAATCTGGAGTTTTTTACGAGTCACATGGAATTACGTTTTAGGACAATTCTTGTCCGCCATGAAAAAGCGAATCTTTTTGACTGAAACTTAGTGAGCAGATAAACAGTATACCATATACCTTCTTTACTACATGATAAAAGATACGTTTTCTAATTATGTACTGTTGTGACTCGCCTTCTAATCGAAAGATGCGCTCTCCGTAGGGTACATGTTTCCATGTTTTTATCATGCATGTTTCTTTCCCAGATGACTCACAAACGATTCGCAAAAGAGATCTTCCGCCTTCAGTGGCGCGCTAAGAAAACTCGATTTTGAATCGCTTATGATTGGAAATGCTGGCTGGGTTCGCATGCAAATATATGTAGTGTGTATGGCATTTAAACAACAAAATTTGGTATCTAATAAAAGTACACATTTCATTAAATGTACATAGGGCTTAATGGATTTTATTTGCATTAAAACACTCGCACAAGCCACAACTGCAATTGTTTTACCAAAGCCAATTTGGCTAAACCAACTGTTGGTTTTTGGCGGGGAGATCCCCGAGCACATTTATTGTGTCGCAGTGGCGCACAGGTACATAAAAGCGCACATGCGCATACACTAAAAAAACGCACATTTATACATGTCGTCTATGCTCTGATGTACCATGTAAAGTGTTGAACTAAAAAAAAAAACGGATATGCGGACTCACGTGTGTGCAACGAAAGCATCAACAACGACAATGTGAATTTTAAGTCAAATGACATTGCATATTTCCCGAGTGGCTGGCGTCGAGGCGCACCTCGGCAACAATTTCCATTAACAAAAACAACGCCATTAAGGCAATAACAAAAATATATATGTGAACAGAATAAAATATTCAGTAACTGTAGATGCGGTATTTATATGAGCTAACAAAATACAAGCACACACACACACACACAAACTGAAAACATTAACATTCGGCAATTGCCATGTTCGCGTTCTCGTACGCACGAATATGTACATATTTCGAAAAAGCATTTTCGCCAAAGCTCCCAGCGGCGGTAACGCCCATTGGATCCGCTGTCACCTCCCGCGTAAAAGCAAATACAAGAGTAAAAACTGTAAAGCCGCACAGAAAATTAGATTGACTAACGTGGCAGCTTCTAACCGAGACAACTAACCAGAAGCGAACTGCCGAGCAGCGATCAAAAAGCAACAGCAACAGCAACAGCTAACCAACCAGCCAATTCACGCACCAAACAAGTGCAAGGGGGCGGTCGCCCGCGCAGCCATCAGTCGGAGTCGCCACCGAGACCGTGGCGGTGTTGGCAAATTTATTTTGCTGCCGCTTGTATTCCCACAACGTATGTCACCGTCGACAAAGCGTCTGCAGCGGCAGCAACGGCAGCGCCTGAAGTGCCGGCAGTAATAAAAGCCAACAGCATTTGTTTTGTCGCCATGTCGCCATGTTGCATGTTGCATGTAGCATATTGCTTGTTACTAACAAATATTGGCACTCACTGGCTGGCCTAGCAGCAGCTGTTGCTGCTTTTCTTGTTTCGGCGTACTAAGCGAGTTTCCATGTTGTTGCAAGAACGCGTAACATGAGCAACACAGCATCCAACATGCCCACAATACGTACATATGTGTGCGCTCGCATACATACATACATACTTTTGGATTCCGATGTCCTCACTAGACACGCGTATGTCACTTGGCTGACAAAATCAATGAGGCATCTCGTGGCGCTGGCAAATATCGCAGCGTCAGCTCTTAAAACCACTATTCTCAACAACAACAACGTGTACTTGGATATGTGCCGATTTTTGACATGTGGCATGCAGCATGTGATGCATGGCGTGCGGCAAAGGGGTGTGCTTGGTTGTATGTATGTATTATTCAGCGCGGTGACTGTGACACGCACTGGCAAATTGCTTGTTTGCGCGCTCTTTGAGCCGCTGCTGAAATTTGGCTAACATTTTCAACACCATCAAAGCGAAATTTGTCAACATGCGGCTCTGATTCACTTCGTTTATTCCTAGTTGAAAGCGGCTTTAATTGGTGGGCTGGTGCCTCGCCATTGGATAAACAGAGATGGAACTTGCTAAGAGAAATGTGACAAGGATGGGCTGAAGTGGAACCACGCGTTGTAATCAGTAATTGTGGATGATTGATGTGTACAAGACTGTCTGTACCACTGCATTTGGGATTTGCGATTAATTCGGATGCGTGCAAGTCTGAAATGAGGCGCCTAATGTGTGCGATTTAGGGTAAGTGGATTCGCTCATTTGAGTGCCTTGTTGCAAATTAATATGTACTTAGGAATTTTCCCAAACATACATCGATTTAAAGGATTTAAGTTCCTCTTATCCAGAAATGTTAGCCCCGATATATAGTGGGCATGGCATCTGACATAGAGACTAAAATGTGAAAACCACTATATCTCTAAAACCAATTATGCTGGTGAACTGAAACTTATCAAGGACGCATAGTTGTAAATACCCTACTTATGGCGAAAAAAGGTAAGTACTGGAAAAGTGGGCGTGGCACCTCCCATACATACTGAAATTCTCATATCGCTTTTCTTTGGAACCGCTTATGCTAACGCCCTAAAATTTGACGCAGCTATTTACGCTATCAGTAAGGTGCTTATGGCGAAAAGTGAAATTCTCATATCGCTTATCTCTGGAACCGCTTATTCTAACGTCTTGAAATTTGACACAGACACATAACGTGCTTACAGCGAAAAGTGGTAGGTTTTGGAAAAGAGGGTGTGGCACCTCCCATACAAACTGAAATCTCATATCGCTTATCTGTGTAACTGCTTTTGCTAACGTTCTCAAATTTGACACAGCTGCATACGGTACCGAACGCAGAAATGTGTTGGCTGAGTTCCAAGTTATACCAACTTACAAAGCATTAGCCTCTTTCATTTCTAAACTATAACTGATGGAAATGACCAATTTGCGCAACTAAGTTCCAATTCGGAATTTGAACATGGTGTGGTGTGGTGGGACAAAATGTGTTTAGCCCCTCTTCTTCAGCAACACATATAGGAGAATTCTTCTCAGTGAGGGTTATAATCTCTAAGCGCGGTCGAATTTATGGCGAAAAGTCAGGTGCATTTTAAAGGGGGATGAGGCACCTCGCATACAAAATGCCATCTCCATATAGCTTTTATCTGGAACTACTTATGAATGATTGATATTTTGTGTAATGAATTTTAAAAGAATCAGTGCATTTGTCCTCCGTTAGATGCCCCATCCCGAAATTCAAATTTTAAGTTCCGAACCCGCCCATCCCGCCGTTTTTCAGAATTGTACCGCGGGCCCAGGGCTCCCGAAATCTAGCTCTAAAAAAAATTCACATGTCTTTCTAACTAATGAAAGGCCTGACATCCCCCGATTATTTTGTTTTGATTTGCTGTTCGTTTTCATCTCAATCAAACATAAAAAGTGCATATTTTATGCAAACTTTTAAGGAAGATTTTCTGAATTTTCGGAGGTTGCGTTTTTATCGGGAGTGTCGGGAAAAGATTTTTGGCAATTTAGTTTTCACCTTTCTTTTGGCCTCTCAGACCAATATAATCGAAAATGTATTTACATCCTGAATTGGTATTTGTTAAACATAATAGCCGGTGAAGAGCAATTAGGCATCTCATTTATACATTCAAATATATATACCTATTTTTTAGAAATGAAAATTCAGGTTCCTTTGTCAGTATAATTTCGAAAGCTAATAGAAATTAGGTTTAAAGTTTTACTGTAAATTCGCCATAAAATTTGGTGGTGGACTTTAAAATCGTCTTTTGCATAAAGGAGTCCATATGAGTGACAAGCAAAATTTAAAAGTGCATGAAAAAAATGTCGAATTTCGACAACTGGGCGATACTAGTATACTTAAATTGATAGCCATTGGTGCTGTGTTTGTTTTGGCAATTTTTTGATAATGGAAACTTGATCGCTACTTACATTACACTTAAAACCGAGGAGCAAAGCTGTTTTTCTCATTACGTTCAAATTAGATCAAGGCGAATTCATATTAAGTGGTATCGATTCAACAAATACAAAAATTACTTGTCTTTTTTTTTGCTTTAAGCGGGCCATCGTCAAGTTTCAGCTATCTATTCCTCCGAGAGTATTTCTGTCATGAAAAAGGCACTTCACTGCACTTTTAGCTAGTAAATTTCATAAGAGGAACTTCTTAATACTCATAGCGAATTTACGGCATTATATGGTAACCAGTGTTGCCATTTTAAATATCTCTCCCTAGATTTAGGGTTATTCTGGGCCATTAGGGAGAAAGTTAGGGATAAAATATATTTTGGGATTTTCTTAGGGATTTTTCCAAATGTCAAAATTTTATTTTCTTTTGTTCTCAGACGAATCAACAGGTTATACTTTCTTATAGTAAACTAATAAAGGTTGCTTTTTTTATTCATGTACGTGGAATTTTCTAAATCTTTATATTTAGCTTAATTGTTATTTTTAATTGTTTCATAGAACAATTAAAAAAAAGCAATTAATAAGGGATTCTTTAGAGAAAAATAACATTTCTTTAGGGTAGAGTTATATTGACCATCTGGAAACAATGGTTGTAACGGGTTTGGTAATTATGCATATGTAGTTAAAAGCGTCTTCAATTTATTTATATATATATTTTTTTTTAATACAACTGAAAAGGAAAAACCGATTTCCGTAACAATGTCTTTTTGGCACGGTTGCCATTTAATAATCTCACAAAGTTAATTGAAAAGCATTGCAGTATAATCAAATAGCCATTTGAGCGTTACTTGACTTTTCGGCTGCGTTTCATAGAACATCATACGAAGCATAGTCCAAGGTCATGAGAAGAAAGCATATTTCGAATGCAATTACTGCATTTATCAAAAGTGTTTTGAGTCCGGAACCATAAGGCAGTAAGAATTTGGAAGCAGTTGGCAAGCGCCCTTGGAAAGTTTAACAGGCAAACACTTTTGGCTATGCAGATAGGCTGTTCATCTACGTGGTGGCTGTAATATTGCCTCTTCATTGCAGGCAGCCTTAAAACTAATTGAGAAATGGTGCTCTGAAAGGAATCTATCAATAATTGCAAGTCCACCTTCGCCACCGGAAATTTGGAATATTTAGTCATCGCAAGAGGAGAGGTATCTAGAGTAAAGACTGAATAAAAGACTCAACAGAAACGGTGAAAGTCTTCGTAGAAAGACAAATGGGGCCAAGATAAGTATCATGTCGGACAGTCAGGCAATATCAGGCCTTGTGGACAACTGCAAGGCTCTACTGATTGTTTAATTAAGCACGCACAACAAGGTAAGGGTAGCCCTTTGGTTGGTACTGGGACATGAAGGTTTCGATGGCGGTCGAATAAGTTTACGTTTACGAAAACGTGGGTTGCAACCCTACACAGCAGAGCTACTAGACTACCAAACCGCGGATGACACAGGGATAAAGCAAACTTTTAACTCCCCTAAATAATCTCGGAACGACTTCTGAATTTTAGTCCGAAAGGACTGCGCACTTTCATAGACTACCTGATTGGACTATAGGTTCTATGGATGGAATATATGTATAATATGCAATTTCCCACGTATCATAGGTCTAACACTCTTATATTTCGGGGAGTGACTATCGTCTCCGTCCAGAATCTGAGACATGACACCCTCTAAGTGCACAAATGTGGAGTGACCTTTTATAGGGTCAGCACAATAGATCCATACACATAGGTCAAATTTATTCGCTCAATTAAGTTTATAAAAAAAAAATGATTTTTCCGTTATTCGCTAGCCTCCAGAAGACCCAAGGCTCGAATGCCGTTAGACGCGTTAAAATGACAGTAAAAAAAAATTAGTTTTTTTCCGAACCATGAAATAGCATCTAGTGCAGAACGGAAGTACATTCAAACGAAAAAATCGCATGTGTTTTAGTATGAAACAAACCCGATGTGGTTTATTTTTTCCCGTGTACTTTTACCATCGCGTTGGCCGGCCACGTTTATATTGACAGCAAGAGAAAACTCGTTGTCATTTCATTTGTTTTAAGTTTTTATGACATCTTCAAATTGCATGTAAAAAAAAGCATACAAATTTGCCAGACTTTGCCCACAATAAGCCAAAACATGTGCACANTAAGTATGTACTTGGTAGGCTGTCTGTAAGTGTATTGGAAAACCGCACATCCAAGGATTCTGAAACCGCGCGAGACTCCAAGGCACGCTTGTGGTTGAGTAAGCTTCCTTCGCGATAACAGCAAATAGATGCTTTACAATAATACAAGGCAATCTTAGCAACAAAGTTTCTACTCGAAGTCATGAATAAATACATACACCTAGGCGAGCGCATGGGAGCAGAGTGGGAAACTTGTGCGCACGTTCTTGGCGGTTTCACTATCACGTTCATACCTATAGTTGTAGCTTTGTTCATGGCTACGTGGGCAACAAGCGGGGTGTGGCATAAAGTAATCGCTCCGTAGTCACTGACACTATTCGTCATTCGGGCCAGTTTTGCAACGTAAGATGGCATTCAATTTACAGATGCGAACGTTTGCATGCACTTGCAAATGTATAAATACATATCTATTTATGTGTGTGTATATATTTGTATCTATATATGTATGTATGTATCTGCGCGAGTGTTGTTCTCAGCATGACAAGTTGCGGCGTAGATAGGGATAGTCCCGGGGACAACCAGATGCATCTATGTTTGTCACTAGTACGGAAATGAAATGTAGGAAATTTTAGTTACAGGTAAATGCAATCAGCGACGACATTTTACTGTTTTATACTATTTTGTCATAGATATTTACATATACTTAGGGAGTTCACAAGGTGTTGTATACTGTCGTACTGTTGTATGTCATAAACTTTAAACGGCTAAAACTATATTTAAGGAATTCGCAAGCTAACATAAAAGTTTTATTATGACATTTCACACAATCAAAAAAATAGTTGGCGGTGATTTCAAGTCCTCTAAACATTTATTTAGCCGTTAACAATTTTACAACATACAACAATATGACAAGTACGACACCTTGTGAACCACCCAATCGTGTTTGTTGTCTCGATTATCATATTGAATGTGGTTTGTACGTACTTCCATGTTTCTTGTACCAGTGCAGGTTGTTGGGTTGAAGGTTGTAGATAAGCTGTGCTTACAGGTTTACTTCGAGCTATATATGTATGTNGTGTTTGTTGTCTCGATTATCATATTGAATGTGGTTTGTACGTACTTCCACGTTTCTTGTACCAGTGCAGGTTGTTGGGTTGAAGGTTGTAGATAAGCTGTGCTTACAGGTTTACTTCGAGCTATATATGTATGCAAGTATCTACTTATATCAATGGGCCTCATGCATAAAAAGTGAGCTTAAGCTCCGACTCGATTTTCAGTACAAATTCTTGAGCCTGAGCTCACTTTTTATTATGCATCAGGACCAATATGTTTACTTGTACTTATGTAGTTACGTATGTATGTATTATCAGTTGAAATTTCGCTTTCCTTTTTGTTATTTGGTTTCTTTTCCATTATTGAGGTAGCAATTTGGGTAGACATTTATGCATGCAACGTTACCACAAAATATAATAATAGCACATAAGTTTTGTGTGTCTGTTGATGTGGTTGATTATGTCAGCATTCGCTGATATTATTTACTCTGACTTTTGTGTAATATTTACATAATAACCTGGTAGCAAATTCAGTATCCAGAGCGGGTGTGTATATTGAGGTTACTCATATGCATTCGCTTACGAGGTATAGAAGCTTAGATACATATATGTATTGCAAAGAAAAGCTGGCGTATTGTAAAAAAAACCGTGGTATTGTTTTGAGAATGTGAATAAAACACTAAAACACCTTGTTATATTAATGGCTGATCTCTTAGTCACAGTTAAAATTTGTTTCAAACTAAGCTTTTAATATTAGTTCAAATTACGAATCATATTCAAAGTGTGCATTACATGTAAGTACCTAAACCTATTTCGAACATCCATGGCCTTAGGATTCGAGAAATGCTTCCGAAAATCCGCAGGTAACGACGAGGCAGAAGTGCTCTTTTTCATTGGCTGCAAGTCAGCTGGTATTGTAATCGCTGCCTAAATTGTTGTTACAACAAGTATAGTGGAGTAAGTTCCTCAGATTTCAGTTGCATGCATATATGCGACAGACGTAACGGTCTTGTTTTAATACCTAGGCCTATTTTATCAATCCCTGAATCAGCCATTTTTTGTTTATATTTTTTCAAAATAAATTATTCTTCTTCTTAAAGTGCTTGATATTGAAAAAGAGATGGGAGGTCATGTAATTTAAAAAGAGTAAAAAGTAAAATTTCTCTAGCTTGGCTGGAAAAAACTTTCTCGAAATGAGGGAAATTATGAGACATCTTTGGTTTAAATTTTACTCTGGGTATTAACATTTTAACGAAGGTTTCCACTAAAACAGCTGTACACACCATTTTCATTAAAATGAAAGAACATTGCGGATTGGCACTATCTTGTATGAAAAAAAAGTAGAATAATGACGTACGAAAACTATACAAAAACGAATATGAATTATCTCAGTTGAATACGAAATTGTGAAGTTTGTGACCATTTTTTCAAAGGCAAAGTTTTAGAAATAATTAGAAAGTTATGGTTTCCGGCGGGATTACATAATCTAAAATTTTCTAAGACTTCTGTCAAAATATTTCCGAAAAATATTAAGATTTACGTGAGCTGGACCGGTTCGAAAATACCGGTTTTTTATGAATAAAAATAGTTTCTTAAAGGCTGTTTTTATCTTCTTTCAAAGGCTGCGTTTCTTTATACATTCCGGATAATCTCATTTCACAGCCGGGATAAACAGAATGCTTTTGAAATATACGTTAACATATCATCAGGAACGTTCTAAAGAATAAGTAAACAAAAAAGTTTATTCCAAACGTTCAGAATGAATAAAGAAATTCAGCCAAAGTGTTGTGTAAGAAAAACTTGAATAACTACTCTCAAACTTTACCGATATAGACTTATAAGGTATCAGTGGAAAAGTATTTTCTTACCCTTTTTATATCTTTGCAAAACACATCAACACATCAACATATCAACACATCTTAATTCAACATGGAACGACACGCGTTTATCTTACCTTCTTCTTTCATAACTTGAATGAGCTTATTCGCAAAGAAATTAAAAGGGTAAGAAAATACCTTACCAATGATACCTCATAAGTCTAAATTGGAAAGGTTCCGGTTATTCAAGTTTTTCTTGAACCAGTCTTTGAAAGAAGTTCAAAAACAGCATCAAAAATCTCATTATTATGATTCCGTAGAAAATTTTTTAAAAATATTTTTATGCAAATTTTTTAAGTTTAAACTGTTTAGTCATCTGAGGTAATTTTTTTCAAACATTTTTTTACAAAAACTGTTTTTATTAATAAAAAATGCAATTTTTGGAGGTATTTTCAAATCGGTTCAGCTCACGCAAATGTAAATATTTTGGCGAAATATTTTGATGAAAGTCTTAAAATATAATAGATTTTATAATTCCAGTGGAAAATCAGTACCGATTTTTTTTTGTATGGGGGGTGATGCAGTCTTATGTACATATGTATACTAGGGATCACTAAACGAATGGTCTCGTTTTGTGTTGTGAGCACTAACTTTATGTTTGGTTTGTTTTCCTATTTCTCATCATTCAATTGTTTTGTTTGCGTTAGCTTTCGCAAACTCTAGCAGAGTAAAGTTACCGCTCGCAAACTGTTTCCGAGGGATTGGAATCGGCTGTGTTTCGTTACCTTGTATGAGCGAAACTAAACGTTACATGTACGTTTATTTGCGTTCTCTTGCATGCAGTTCTAGTATACTAATGCACGATTGAGAGAATACAAAGGTTGCGCCGATCTCGGACCGCTATTCCTCTCTTAACGAATTTGACAGAATCGTTGTTTGAATGACGTCACACTGGTGCAACTTGTTTACGTTTTCCTTGCAACATTTTTTCATCTTCTTCCATTCTTGCTCACGTTTTGGCATTTCTCTCTTGCAATTGCACCAGTGTGACGTCACACAAATGTTATTCTCAAAAATCCTCTCCGATCGGCGCAATCTTGTATTCTATGATTCTTGATAATAATAAGACAGTTTTATATGGCTACAACATACCGCTGATTTTTGAAAATTTTTTACATACAACGTATGTATATGTATATGTTCGAAATTTTTCTGTATGGAAGAATTCTTAAAAAAGAGTAAATTTTTGGCGAAAATTCGCTGAATCTTAATTCTTTTTGCACAAAATGTGGAGTGTGAATTTTTATGGTGTTTGTTATAGAGTAAACTATATCTTTATAAGAAAACATTTTGAAATTAAATATTATAAAACTAAATAGTAAAAACTTGTTGTGGCGGTCTTATAATTATACAACGCAGTGTATACATATGTACGTATGTACACATGTATATTGTTTTTTCAAGATTTCCTCCTCACTTTATTCACATAAAATCTTGCAACAACAATTATATCTATGTACGCCCATTTTCACGCTACTTTCCTACCATTACTCAAAATCGTTAGCCGCTTCCCGGCAATGACTTGCATTTCACTTATATATATATACTTATGTATATAGAAAATGTATGTACATACATATGTACAAACAGACATATTCTTGATTGCCACACCATGTTGTAGCAATCATGTTGCAGCTGATCTACATGCCACCACAGCAACAATGCAACGTTTATGATCATTAGCTCAGCCAACAGTGCAGTAATTTCCTTGACTGTCTCGCTTTGCGCTTTGGATTGCTTTTCTTCATTCAAATCTTGTGAAAATGCAAATTAAATAAAACGAATGAAAGTGCACAGCAGCAGTAACAGAGCTCACGATGCACTTAATGGAAAACTGCTGAGGCTAAACATGCGAAAAGACAGCCAGCTACAGCTGCGCAGATAGACGGACGTTCACACTCACTGTGAGCGGCTTTGTTACATTGAACTTTTGAACTAGTTTCACTTTGAAGGTTCTAACAAAGCCTTGCCTCGAAAAAGCAAGCTAGCTGACTACGTAAAAAACGAATGTTACTCCCCCGCCTTCTGCATTTGTTTTCCACTCGATGCTTTAACGTTTTCTCGCCAAATCTAAGCTTATTTGTAGAAGTAAATAGTGTTTCCCTATATACAAAGGGATCGTACATGTACATATATACATATGTATCTATACTTTAATGGAGTGAATGGAACTCTGAAACAGAAATATTGCCATCTTTGTTTTGTAGTTTCTTTACATTATTTTTTCTTCTTTCTTTTGTATCTGGCCGCTCACATTGTCTTTTTCGTTTCATGTTCTCTAAGATTCAGATTACGGCTGTTGTTCGCTTTTTACGATCCCGGGATTTTCGGGATGTCGGTATCACAATTCCGGGATCCCCCGGGATTTAGATATTCATTACGTTTCAACAACTTAAATCGAGAAAATTGCTTCTATCTCTTCTAACATGAAATAAATAATAAATGAATGGGTTTGAAACCTACTTTTTTTATTTAAAGTGGCGTTTTTATTTTTTCTCTGACGTTAGGATTTATTTTAAAGAACCTCGTCATTTCAAAGATATGATTAATTCTAGAAATTATTTAAAAATTCAATGCAATGTAAAATAAGAATATGGGTACCAAATGAACGAGAAAATTTCCTTAGAATTAAAAAAAAAAATTAATTCACAAGGAAAAACAGGTAATTTTTCATCTGATAAAGTTAGAAGGACGAAATTTGAGGATGTTATAGGTGTTTATATAAGTCCTTATAATATAATTTTTTCAAACACAAATATTGCTAAATTTCAAGGATAAATTTTTAAAATGACATTTTCACTTTTACTTACCAGTCCTTATGCACCAAAAAATTGAATCTGATTAAATTCTGCAGAATCTCCTCTTTAAGTTGATGCTCGTACCTCTTCTCTAGGCACATTTCTCTGAATTTTTTAAATCATTTTTTAATTACTGACGTCAGAGTGCAAAACTAAAAACGCAATTTTATTTTAATATTTGGCCCATGGTTTCGCGAATATATTGATTTTTGTGTGTAAAATTTAATATCGCACGGTTCTGTATGTATAATGAGCTAGACATTTATAAAAAAAAATAATAATTAAGTAAAAAGGGAAATATTCTATTATTGCCATCAGTGCAAATTACAAATCCCGAAAAATCCCGGTATTATTCGACAAGAACCCCGGGATTTTCGGCATCCCGGGATTAACATTCCTAGTGTGTACACACAACTGTATGCATATGAAAAACGTATCTTAGTCTACAATTGCAGTAATGAGAGACCTACTTACGCTTACTTTCTTGCTTAACAATGGTACTGAAAGTTGAACTTTCATAAGCATTTTTGAAATAATCGCTTGGAAATCTCAAATAGTGAACATTAGAAAAATTTAAAATATCTATATACATATACACACATACATATATAAATTCATTACGCACTACATCCGTGTGATTTTATGTGAAAAAGTGCCGTCTGTAATTTTTTTCCAAATTAGAATCAAAACCCACCTTAGTTAGACACAAATTTCATCGAGAACATTAATCATATTTTTATGTATCGCTGTATCGTGTTTTTTAGTATTTTAGAAATCAATGAACACTTGAATAACTTTAATACTCGTAATATTGCGGGCTTATTAGCGTGAAGTATGTGCATATTAATGCCCTATGTTCTAATCTATCTATAGATATAATATAATTGTAACAAGCCGATGCCTGTACAGTAGCCATGGGTAATAGCGCAATTTTTTTGGCGCTAGCTCAATAACGCCAGCTCCACCTGTGGTGTCAGCGCACTAACTCAGCGCAATAGCGCATTGTACTGAATTGAACACGGCGCCATCTGAGTGTACCACAGTACACATCGTCATACAGTGTATTACACCATACAGTGGTGTCATGTCTATTATTCTATAATTTTAGGCGCTGAGCAACGCTCGTACCGCCAGCCGAATTATATGTAGAAAATGCGACGATATTCTCATCATTCTTGAGTAGAAGCTTTAAATTTACGTTCTCAACACTCAAAAGCAAAAACAAAGTACGTGTAAAGTTTTAAAGAATTAAGGCGAATTTTGTGTGTGCCTCATGTGTTGCTTGGTGTTAATGGCGCTGGCGCTTTCCATTTACTGGTGTTGGCGCGGCAACTCCGGCTACGGTGCTAACGCAATTGCGCCGCGCAGCGCAGTGTTACCCATGCCTACTGTACAGTATAGATATTAAAGAAAAATTAATATGGGTGGTTTTTATTAGAGCAGTAGAAGCTAAATCAACAATTTTTAGAATTTTTGCCTGTCTGTATGTTTGTACGCGCATCACTTGAAAACTAATGCATAGAATTGAGTGCAGTTTCCATCGATGTATTACTAGAGGTCTAAATTAAAATATAATAAAATAAAAGTTTGAGAGTTGCCACCTGTTTGAAAATTGCAGTCTTAGAAAATTGAATAGATAAAGTAAATATTGCTTGTCAATATTTTTGTGGACGTTGCCAGATGTTTGAAAATTTTAATTTAATTCAATGGATAAGAAAAATTAAATTTGCAGTATGGGTATCAAACTAAAGAGAGAGTTAAAGAAAGTTTACTGCCGAAAGTATTTTTGGGGAAGATTGCCACCTGTTTGAAATATTTTATTTAATTAAATCGATAAAATAAATTAAAATACGGATATTAAACAACACAAAAATACTTTTAGGGCGCAGTGAAGCACGCCTGGTATTTACTAGTAAAAAAGTTTATGTCAAACGACCACTCCCCTCCAAATTTCAAAAGGTTAGCTTTTTCGTATACCGGCTACTAAGAGAAAGAGATGGTACTTGAAAAACGCAATTTAAAATGCAGTGAAAAGTGCTGGCATCCGGATTTAGGTATCTGCATTTTTCGTCTAGTCCATCAGTTTCAGAGATATCTGACTACAATTTCGTAAGAGGGTGTATTTTTATAATGTATTCATCATTTGTCGGCAATGGCCGGCAAAACCAGGCCTTTACCACATATAGCTCCCGTACAACTAATTGTTCAGGTAGGAGTTGTTGTTATATAACTCCCCCATCTACATATCGTCGTTTAAAGTACCGCGTATCAAGAGAATGCCAAACCTCGTATTTGGGGTTGCCAATTATCCCTAATTATCGATATTAGAGTACAAATGTATTAGGCCTGTTGTCAGAAGCTTCCGCTGAGCAAAACTCATTTTTGACACCATGCCAGTTACTAGGTTTCGCCGAACCATGATACGCGGCTTTGTACTTCAAACGACGATATGTATGTACTATGTATGCATGCAGATAATATATACTCTTGGTTTAGCTTCAAATGCAGTAATCGGTTGATGTAAAATTGTCTGATAATCATGAAAGCAGCCGAATACAGTACATACAATATAAAACATTATATATTTGACCACTACTCTTTCCATAATAATAGATCGGGATAATAGATTGGCGCTTACACATACGTTAGGGTTTGGCCGCGCTTCTCCTCCGATTTGTGGCGTGCGCCTTGATGTTGACACACAAAGCGGAGGGACCTACAGTTTTACGCCGACTTCGAACGGCGATTGTATTTTTATGAGAAGCTGTTTTTCATAGCAGAAATACACTCGGAGGTTTGCCATTGCCTGCCGAGGGACGACCGCTGTTAAGAAAAAACCTTTTTCTAAATTTTCTTTTTCGATGTTGCTTTGACCAGGGCTTGAACTCAGGTGTTGCGGAGTGAAAGCGCGCACTGCTTACCACTACACCACAGCGGCCGACGGCCGACTCTTCCATAATGATTTTTAGTAAAAAGGATGTAAGATTACGGGGTCGGCACGACTTTAGTCGGACTTCTGGTTTCCCCCAACCTTTGAGATATAGCGGACAGTTCCTCCCTTTCGTTGTAGCGGAAGGGACCACCACGTCCTCTGAAGAGCGGTATTAGAAAGGGCGATAGGTGGGAGAAGTCCCTTCTGAGGATGTGCTGGGAAGATGCCATCTCATCCAGGTGCTTTAAAGGCCCTGATAGGGATATAGCCCATTCCTACCTATCCTCGTCGAATAGGCTTTTGGTGATTATCCAATCCTCTGCGCAGCACACTGTGCCATTTTTCAATTTTAGCGTGCCAAAAGTCCAAAATAAAATGATTCCAGATGGCCGTGATTTTTGGCATTCTGACTGACAAATATTCGGCTACTAAGTCAATCTAATAAATTCATAAGAAAAAACTACAACGACAAAAATTATCGTCGTCAAACGTTGCTCATTTTGACGCGTAAAAATATTAATATTTTAGCGTGAAGTTTTTCGCATACTTTTAAGTAGCAGTACTTATTTTGCGAAGTTATTTTAAAATAATTATTTATGCGTGGTTTAGGTTCAATGTTTTCTAATTTCTTTACTAAAATTCCCAAGCTGTAGTGAAAAGTGATAATTTTCTATATATTTAAACAAAAAATATTCCAAAAAGTAAGTAATTGTGAAAAATTAAGATTTTCACTGGAGCAGGTCTTTCGAATCTAACTTCATATAATCTGGTGTTTATATGCAAACTAATAAGGAATATTTCTACTTTTAGATTTCGTAAGCGCTTTTTGCACAGGTCTGCACAAATTTTNCAAATCACAAATAAAACTTATCTTTTATTTGGTTGACGAATCAAATCACAAATAAAATTTATTTCTTATTTGGTTGACAAATCAAATCACAAATAAAATTTATTTCTTATTTGGTTGACAAATCAAATATATTTGTTAATTAAAGGCGGATTTTAAATTAAAAGGGATTTGAAATCACGCAACCCTGCATGGCAGTCATCGGAAGCGCATTTTTGACGAGGCAAAAAAGCTGATAATAATGGTGCCGTAATGAAATATATTTTGCTTTGNACTTTTAGATTTCGTAAGCGCTTTTTGCACAGGTCTGCACAAATTTTTGATTTTCATTAATAAACATGGCAGTCATCGGAAGCGCATTTTTGACGAGGCAAAAAAGCTGATAATAATGGTGCCGTAATGAAATATATTTTGCTTTGCTGCTTTCGTATGACTTCCCGTTTTCTGCAGCTGCACTCCAACTGGTTGTCGCAAAGTGTGGATTTCTCCGACTTTTTTCTTGACGTAACACCGTACTGACGTAACATCAATATTATAGGTACATCCGTTTAATAGTTAGGAATTTCGGCACGCTATAATTGAAAAAGGGCACACTGTGCGCAGGATCGTTTTATCCCAGTCTGCGTTCTTTGGTGCGGGTTGTTCGCAGTGACAAATAATGAGGAAATTGTATCTCGTCCAGGAAGATAAGATAATATTTTCAGCTGTTGGTGAAGGATCCGTCGAGTCTTTTCGGGAGCCCTAGCTCATTAGTGTGCATTTTTGCCAGGACACTGCGGATTCGTGCGCTTGCCGCAAGGGTAGGACCTGAAGTATTTACGTATTTGTTAAGGAGCGGGCGGGATTTTGCTATCCGCTTAGCCAAATTGTTGTTCCATTATAGATCTGCCTATTATTGGACTTAGTGACTTCTGGACAGTACTCGTGGNAAAGGGCACACTGTGCGCAGGATCGTTTTATCCCAGTCTGCGTTCTTTGGGCGGGTTGTTCGCAGTGACAAATAATGAGGAAATTGTATCTCGTCCAGGAAGATAAGAGAATATTTTCAGCTGTTGGTGAAGGATCCGTCGAGTCTTTTCGGGAGCCCTAGCTCGTTAGTGTGCATTTTTGCCAGCACACTGCGGATTCGTGCGCTTGCCGCAAGGGTAGGACCTTAAGTATTTACGTCTTTGTTAAGGAGCGGGCGGGCTTTTGCTATCCGCTTAGCCAAATTGTTGTTCCATTATAGATCTGCCTATTATTGGACTTAGTGACTTCTGGACAGGACTCGTGAACACCATGGTAGAGGTTAGATCTGAGCCCCTAAGTTTAAAATCGACTAAGTCATTTTCCTTGCGCGTATATCTTTTTAGCCCGTCTTGCAGAAGTACATCCTATCGGACTCAGTCTTCTGTAGATGTTGGCAGTTGATGACATGGTTTTTATTCCAAAACGGATGTGCATTTCATCTGTTAAGGAAGTGTCTCTAAACACTTGTCATTTGCTTATGAAGAAAGAGTGAAATTTAAGACTTATTCTCTTATAGTATTCCTAAATGTAGGGTATGTTTAAGATTTCTATTAAAGGTGATGAACTCATGTAAGTAACTACTTACCTCTTAGGTTATTGTTAGTGCTGCCCCATATGGTGACGTGGGCGTTAGCATCCCATCCCAAGATGAGTTACAGATTGAGCCTGCCACAATGGTTCACTGGTCCCTGTAGTGGCAGAAACTCTAAATCTCTGCAGTCGCCTGGGAGGTTCTTTGTTGGTAAACTCTGTTATATCATTCGCTGTCATCAGGTATTTTCTATGCCGTTCCTCATTGAAGGAGTCATAGAGTAGCTTACATGGTAGTCCATTTATCTGGTTCCAATATATGTCAAGGTTAGCCTCATAAAACGTCTGTTCCATGACATTTAAAGCCACCTTGGCATGTTGCAAGCTTATTTGAATGCGCTTTCCTACCATATTTATAATTTAGAGTCATCTGGCTGGTTACCCTTCCCTCAGTGTCCGAAGTGCGGGCATAGGTTGTGTTGCCATTGCCTGCTGTAGGTGCTCGTGACACAATCAAGTTTGAGGAAGGAGCATACACAGTAGAGTGGTCCAAAAAAATAAAGTCGGAGTTTTAATGCCGGCACACCCTAGGATTGATCTATATCGAAAAAAATACACCCCTATTTTTTATTTTGAAATCAAAAAATATTTAGGGAGTGCTCAATGCGCTCAAAGTTTTCCATGTGTTTTATATGGAGAAAAAACAATTTTTCGTAGAAATGGTATAAAACTCTTGAAAATCAATATTTTTCGACCGGGGACTGTGGTTCTCTTCAGGAGACTTCCAGTATTAATATCCAATTGTTTATTTAACTATTTTTTATGATTCAAGATTTTTTATTGGTCCCCCCATTGTATTTCCTAAGGGCTTTGGAGGACCTATAAAATATAGTTATCATGAAAAAATTGTTAAGGAAACAATTGAGTATTATTACTGGGAATCTCCTGAAGATAAGTAAAGTTTTCCGATCGAAAAATATTGATTTTCAAGAATTCTACACTATTTCTACGAAAAGTTGTTTTTTCTCCATATAAAATACATGGAAAACTTTTGAGCGCTTTAAGCACTACCTAAATTATTTTTTATTGCAAAATAAAAAAATATGGGTATATTTTTTTCGGTATATAACAATCCTAGGGGGTGGCGGCATTAAAAATCCGACCTTATTTTTTTACATACATTTTTGGACCACTTTAATACACAGTTAAAGCTTTAACGTGCTTTATTTTGCTTGTGATACCTTCACGATATTTACGGTCGTAATGGCAATAAAATTCAAGTGAAATAATGAAAATAACATTCACTTACAAAAACTATGATCAAATCTCACACGTGTTTTTAAATATGCATATAATGAAACCATTAAGTGTGCAGTAATTCACGCATTTACTGCTAAAAATTCTTTAATATGACTTTAATTCATGTTCATAATTATCGTCTCGACAGACAGCCTGATGTTAGAGTGTAGTTATTCGTGTCATTGAAACAATTTTATGTTATATTTTCCACCTTACTTGCCCTTTACTAACTAAACCAGAAATATCAGGTTGGACCGCGAATGTCCACTACATATTAAAACATATCTGTTTTAGCGAATATCTCACCATCACAGTCTTATGGTCTGATTATGCATGCTTCGCATAACTTCGCACAACTTCGCACAACTTCGCATAAACTTCAAACTGTAATTTCGTCTGTACTTTGTATGTATTCCGTTAACCATAAATTAGCAGAGCTTTTAAAAACTTAGCGATCTGTTGAGTTTAGATTTTGCTTCACATTTTCTTATGTTACATTTTTATTGCACTGGTACAAATGGTTGTGCGAAGTTATGCGAAGTATGCATAATCAGACCTTTAGCATCAACTGTGATTTCGTAGCGTGACAACTGAAATTTCATTTTACCGCACCATTTGCAGTGGTTGCAGGCCGATTTGAGCGTTTCTAAGAATATTGTATTTATTAATCAATAGTATAACGATGTGATTGGCGTGATGCCATTTTGGAAATGAAATGTTA
The DNA here is from genome assembly GCF_001687245.7 of Rhagoletis zephyria. NCBI lineage: Eukaryota > Metazoa > Arthropoda > Insecta > Diptera > Tephritidae > Rhagoletis > Rhagoletis zephyria. Next base: position 10,764 of record NW_016158849.1, on the reverse strand, counting down.
AGACACCTTTAGTAGAAGATAATGAAGTGGGGTTATGGAGGAAGTTATAAGCAAAAACAAGTGCACACATTTTTAATGACGTACTATTTAGTAATAAAATTAATTTTAAATTTTAAATTAATGATATTGAGGTCAGTTTAAGTAGAAAATTTTAAATTCTGGAAATATCCGCCGTTAAGAATAATAATAAAAAATTTTCTGATACCGTTAGTTTATAAACATTTCTGNCACATTTTTAATGACGTACTATTTAGTAATAAAATTAATTTTAAATTTTAAATTAATGATATTGAGGTCAGTTTAAGTAGAAAATTATAAATTCTGGAAATATCCGCCGTTAAGAATAATAATAAAAAATTTTCTGATACCGTTAGTTTAGTCATAGCTGTCCACAAATAATTAATTTCACCCAAATAGGCCGATTTTAGGAGCTGACCCACGACGATTATTGCATAATTTATTTCCCTGGCCTATTGATCATCTCGTGGCAACGGGAATGGAAAAGTACTAACAATTCAAATCTACTTAAAATATATTGAGCGCTAACCGCCAAAATAACGTAAGCGACATTTTTTTCAAAATTTTCTTTTGATGCAGAAATGCATCTAGATGCTGCAGAAATATTTCTGCATCAAAAAGAAAATTTAAAAAAATGTCGCTTACGTTATTTTGGCGGCTAGGGCTCCATATGTGGGGAAATCTATGTACGAGTAGTTTCGCAAATTACGAATCACGAGTACTTCAATAACTAATGGCCAACCTCTGATCTACGCACTATCGTCATAAGCTATCATAGTAACCCCTCATAGAAATTGTTGAAGTCATGAGCCAGTTTGCCGAAAAATGTTGAGGAACCCAAAAAATGTCAGTGAAATTTTTCAAAATGGTCTGTCCACAACGCAAGTCGTAAGATTAAGCAAATTCAAAATTTATATTTAAACTAACCGTGCATTTTTTAATATCAATTCATACACTATTCAACAGCCTTTTTGAATATTCGCTTGACAAAATCATGACTATGTCTGAGTAGAACGCTGAAATCCTGTAAAGCTTGGTGTAGAGTTCTATTAGGGTTTTGATATTTGAGGAGAAGCGCTTAAGCAGATGTATGAACTGATGTAAGCCTGAAAAGCGGGGGACGCCTTCAAAGCCATTTGTGGAGTTCTACTCTAATGGAGTAACGTTAACAACAAAGTCCTCCGTCGGTGGCCCTTAATTAATAAGAGAAAACAAATCTCTTTCAAAATTTCCCCATACGATTCATAATTTTACATATTTCATGTACGATATTAAAATTTTTGCTGCATTTGCAAAACCAGAGGGTCAATTCCTGTTCGGCGTTTGTGTAAAGTTAAGTTAAAATACAAATATTCACACCGAAATAAATGAAAGATTATTTTTTATAACATCACAACGCCGAAGTTGAATTGACCCTCAGGTTAAGGGGCTTAGCTTCACTGGGCACCGAGTTACAACAGTTAGTAAGAAGAAAGAACTACTGGGGAGCTAGGTTGAACTCGGCCAAAATCGCTTAGGTGGTTATATAGCACAAATGAAGAAGAAGAGAAATAAATTGCACCTAACTTGTGAAAATTGAGTCTTAAATTAGGTTTATATTAAAAAGTAGCAAAACTTTGAAAATAACCTTGCTCTTCTCGCATATAAAAGTGATTTTTAGAAACACCAAAATGAATATGCGCACTCGGAAAACTGATTTAGGTTTCGTCCAAAGTTCTGTAGACTCCCTATGTACTATGACATTTTTTATTCCGATCAACAGATATGTAAATTCAGCATATGGCTTTTCACCAAAATTAAATATATCTATAAAGAGGAGATCAAGAATGTCGAAAAACCAACAAACGTAGCGTTTTTGTCAAAAGCTGGAAAACAATTTCCAATGTATGTCGAATATTCCATATCAACCGAATTATGACTGGAATCTAAATTTTTATATTTACTTTTTTTTTGTTCCGATGACTTGGAATTTCCCGTAAGATGGGCACATAAAAAAGGTACATTTCCATCACCTAATTAATTACCTTTCCACAAGATTTTTTTTCCAGGACACATTTGTTTTCTTGGGTTCTCGGTGGTAACTTTTTATACAGAATTCAGACAAAAACTTTATATTTTGTTGGTTTCTCATCATTCCTCATCCTCTCCTCATAAGTATATTTAATTTTTGAAAAAATCATCTGCATAATGTAAATGCGTATGTCAATTTAAGACATATTAAAAAAAAATTAGCTTAATTAGGAAACCCAGTTTTGAAGATCACCAAATGTCATTTGTTTAGTAAAAATGAAAATTTTTCCAGAAAATCCTCTACATCTTAAATATTTTTATAGTGATTATATCTAAAATAATTTATCGCAGAGTGGTTGAATGGTCCGCTTCCATATACATACATACATTATGTACATATGTACATTTGGACTCCTCAAGCCAACTTCATGTTTCCGGAGCAATCTCATATTTCCTGCTGATCGCCAGCTTAATTATATTTCATTTTGAATTTCACATTTTGCTCATCTTTTTTATGGCTTTATGTGTTTTTGACTACTTACTATAATTTTGCCTGCTACCACTTGTCAGATCAATGAGCTCTTCAAAAGGCGCAGGCGCAGCAAGCGTGTTATTGTGCGCCTTTTGCTGTTTTTGAGCTACTTTGGCTGTCACATGTATGTAGCTTCAGCAAGCTGATAAGGATAGGCCCACGTGCGAGAAGAGTTGTGCATTATTTTTTAAAAAAACGGCAGCATCTAAATGCAAAAACCCAATGGCATGAATTGATTTATCTCAAATATGCACATGTAATTATATGCATACATGCATTTATACATACATACATATGTGCATGCAAAGTAACACTCTGCGATTTGAACTCTCAAAACCTAATAAGCCAAAAAACTGTAAAGGGCTGTCTGTAATATGAATAAGGCCCACTTGCAGAACAGTAGGTTATCTATTTAACTCGAAATTGGCTTGTATCTACAATCAATAGTTAGGAGTAAAACTAGAACTAAATCGTTAAATATTTAACCCAGAAATTTTCGAAGTTTAACTTGCTAACTCTACATATGTCAATTCTGTCAGTAACAAGAAAAAATAAATTGATGATTCAAAAATATTTTTTAAAAAATATAGTATACATATTCATGCATTTATTTTTCCGCCTTCAGCTCTGAGCTTTCGGTCAGTCTGACGTAAAAAATATATGCGACTAAAATGCGCCAACCGTGTTAGAATTTAGTCCATCCAATTAAGAGAACTCTCAGAAGTGCCGCTGGCCAATTTAGAATTTGTTCCTATGTACATATGTATGTACTAAAGAACTACAAAATTCAACATTTTCTATAAAAATGTCTTTTTCAAAAATTCATGCATTGATATGTCATGTCAATAAACAAGGTGTTATGCCATGTCATTCCATCTCAAACATACTAGGGCTATTCGCGATTCGGTGCATAAGAGCTGACAAATTTATGCAATTGCAGAAATATGCCATGGATTGTGAGCGACCTTTATTAAACTGTCATGGTAAAGCTTTTGCAAAACAATTTTTGTGCATCAGCTTTGGTTTTGTTTATGAATTTAATCAGCTGATAGAAATGTCAACCAGAGTTGCAATGCATAGCATTTTCATGCTATGGATTTTCGGTATTGCAAATTTGCCAAGCCATGACAAATGCAAATGCGTGTACTTTGTATGCTAGGCCATTTGCACCGGATCGCGAATAGCCCTAATGTTTTAGCATGTCGTGCTACTTAGCTAAGCAGTTGACCGCCGCAAAAAAATTTGGCATTATATGCAGTGTTCCATGAGATATTATTATAGATATTAAATGTTGCTTTAATTTGGATCCTTTTTAGAGGCTACATGAACAAAGGAATAGTTCAAAAGTAGCTTATCGTCAATAAAAGCACTATGGAAGCATTAACTTGGAGGGAGGTAAAAAAATTTACAAATTCTTAGAGCTCCTTGTTATAGTTTATAGACAGATAAACTACTCGCTCTACTGCTGCTGGTGCAGCGTTTCGCTTAGATTGGGCACATCCGTCCCGAGGCGGAAAATTTTCCGCCGAAAAGCTGTTGGAAAAAACAAACAACACCTGGGTTAAGTTACCATGCACGTGGCCATCCCGAAATATGCAGCTAATTGTACTAAATAATGATGAAAATAATTGCATAAACAAATAGATTATCCATGTGCAATACGCAATGTAATAGGTGTATTGTACTAGCCTTCCGTTTTATAATAATTTTAGAAATAAACCATAAAAGCTCGCTATAAAATGAGTTCAAAATATATTCCTTGAAATAATTTTGGAAATTTTTTTTTTGCTTTAGTAAAAACCACTTTTTAGTTTCTTTAAAGAATATGGTAGCTTCAATTTAAAATAAAACGTCAAAAGCACAGTTTACGTCAAATGGGAGCAATGGCGGATAAGAAGAAGAAAAAGTGAAACTACCTTTAAATATTTTTGTCATGGTATATAAAATGTATATAATAATGCTGACTATTACTACTTTTATCCGTAAGCTATTTGCAAATAAAAATAATCTGCAAATACCTAACGCACTGTTTATTCGATGGTGAAAAATTCTTTTTTAATATTGCCTGATTATAAAAAGGGCGGCATAATATGAACTGGCACTAGCATGATGTGACTCATGTCGCTATGTTTTATAGTTCAACATTTGCAGGCCTTTAGTATGTACTATCTATGTAAGTGTTTGAAATTTTATATTCGAATTCTAATAAGAAATGTAAACAAACGTCAAAAAAGAGAGAGTGGTGCCTATTTCATTTAGAAATCCCTAGGGTTTCTTTACTCTGGGCCAGTTTTCAATGCTGAAGGACATTGTCTGGTTTAGGAATATAACAAATTTACTCTGAACTACTTAACTCTCTCTCTCTCTCTCTCTTGTTATTATATATATATATATATCGTCGTTTAAAGTACAAAACCGCGTATCGTCATTCTGCAAAATCGCGTAACTGAAATATACTAGCCAGAAATGCGATTGCTTTATAAAAAGGAGAACCATTTTGAAATATGAGTGTTTTTACGCCTTAACTAATTTCTACAATTCACATACGCGGTTTTGCATTTTGTTGATACGCGGTTTTGCACTTTAAACGACGATATATATATATATATATATATTTAACTCTGGATGTTCTGCAAGTGGGCCAAAGCAAGCGTGTGCAAACGTGCGAATACACACAACTCTTTGGGCCTAATTCAGTGTGCAGTTAACTCAGAATCGGCAGTTAACTACAGATTTGTTCGAAACTCGATATTCGGTATTTTTTGGGATCGCTGATTACAAATCTGAAGTAAATTTTTTTAAACCCTAAACGGCGAATCCAATATAGCTATCAATTAAAAAAAGTGATTGGATTTGGATCCACCATTTTGAATTTTTAAAATCTGCTGACATCAGATTCGTACACAGAAACCCGCTGGTAATCCAGCCATTCATTTCAAATTGATCGCCATTTTGGATCGGCAATCAGATGCATAATCAGCGACCCCAGAAATCCCCTGGTAACGAATTTGAACCCATCGCATTGCTTAAAACGTTCAGCACCAAAATTTAATATAGCAGTCTATTTTCGGGGTAGGCCCATTCTAACTGTCCAAGAGATGTATGTATATAATAAACGAATATTCCCCAATAATTACATGTAAAAACAACATTTTTAGCTGCACTATAACATGTCACGAAAAAAAGAAAATGAAAACATCAGCATTTTATAAAAAAAACACCAGCGCGACCTCCAAAAATTTTTTTTTGAAGTCGAACCCATTAGAATAAGAGGAGCTGAAAACTGCGTTTCCTTTGTTGTATAAACACGCACGACATATTCACATATAGTCGCATCACCTGTTCCTTGCGAACGATTCTTTTCGAAAGCATGAGCAACAACAACCAGGTCAAGAAATCGGTTGACTGGCAAATATTTGGAAA
>NW_016158849.1:201-4756 GCF_001687245.7 Rhagoletis zephyria | reverse complement strand
GGATGTACCAACAAGAATATTCAACAAAAGGATGAAAGTCGTTAGAACTTGGAAATATAGCGGTGGCTGAAACAAAAAGTGTTAAACCATGTTACAGTTTTGCTCGTCACTGTATATATATATTTAACTCTGGATGTTCTGCAAGTGGGCCAAAGCAAGCGTGTGCAAACGTGCGAATACACACAACTCTTTGGGCCTAATTCAGTGTGCAGTTAACTCAGAATGGCAGTTAACTACAGATTTGTTCGAAACTCGATATTCGGTATTTTTTGGGATCGCTGATTACAAATCTGAAGTAAATTTTTTTAAACCCTAAACGGCGAATCCAATATAGCTATCAATTAAAAAAAGTGATTGGATTTGGATCCACCATTTTGAATTTTTAAAATCTGCTGACATCAGATTCGTACACAGAAACCCGCTGGTAATCCAGCCATTCATTTCAAATTGATCGCCATTTTGATCCAATCAGATGCATAATCAGCGACCCCAGAAATCCCCTGGTAACGAATTTGAACCCATCGCATTGCTTAAAACGTTCAGACCAAAATTTAATATAGCAATCTATTTTCGGGGTAGGCCCATTCTAACTGTCCAAGAGATGTATGTATATAATAAACGAATATTCCCCAATAATTACATGTAAAAACAACATTTTTAGCTGCACTATAACATGTCACGAAAAAAAGAAAATGAAAACATCAGCATTTTATAAAAAAAACACCAGCGCGACCTCCAAAAATTTTTTTTTGAAGTCGAACCCATTAGAATAAGAGGAGCTGAAAACTGCGTTTCCTTTGTTGTATAAACACGCACGACATATTCACATATAGTCGCATCACCTGTTCCTTGCGAACGATTTTTTTCGAAAGCATGAGCAACAACAACCAGGTCAAGAAATCGGTTGACTGGCAAATATTTGGAAAATCTTAAATTAGATTAACTTGTAATTTCTTTTTGGTTGTTTGTGTTTCCGACAGGGTAGGAGTATGATGTATTGTGGAACGATTTTCCGTCATCCGATATTTTTCAGGCATCGATTCTTTTTTTCGATACTACTTCCAAGTAAAAGTATCGATACCTGCATATTATCGTTTCATCCCTACCGGCAACCAAATAAGTATAAAGGCTACGGCATTCAGTAGGGGACTTGCCTTTGGCTATGTCTGAGTCGAAAGCTTTCAGGATTGCCTTCAACATTAAATTTTGAGATATTTTCGGCCACTTGTTGACATATGTATGTATGTCATAACTGGGCAAATGTGGATTTTAAAGTGCTCCGAAATTTTAGTTTAGTTTAAAATAAGTTTGGTAATTTTTTGTTGAGTTTGGAAACTTTTTCTGGTGATTTTGGTAAAAAATAAAAAACCATGTGGCAACACTGAACACATGTAAGTAAAATATAGCCACTAAAAAGTCTACACTACTTTGCTTATGCATTTGACGGGCTTTTCGCTCATTTGCTGACAGTCAGTTACGGCAGCTATTCATATTATAAGCTTTGTTTCTTAACAGATAATTATCACAAATTGACTATAATTTCTGCTAGAAAGCGTTTCTTAACCCAAAAAACTAGCAGAAAATAGTAGCTCTCTCTCGTTCTTATGCTCTTATTTTTTTGGCTCTCCTGCTAACTTCTGCTAGTAAAATTTTGACTAGCAGAAACTAGCACCTGTCAAAATGGATAAACAAAAATTCGCGCCAATTATTTTCAATAGTCAAATGCATCGATCAGCTGTTTACTTGCTAGTTTCTGCTAGTTTTGCGTTTCTTTACTATTTCTTTATTTCGCTCTCTGTGATCGTTTTTCACTAAATTTTCCCATCTTCTTCTTCCTGATAATTATCTGCTAGAAAAGAAAAGAAACAAAGCCATAATCAGCTCTTCAATTTCAACAAAGCTGGCATCAGTAAGCGCGCGACAAAGCGGCAACAACCCACGGGTTCGGATGATGCTGGCCGTCTGAGTACATCTCCATCAATTCGCATGAAGCCACTTGGCGAATTAAAGCAGAAAATAAAAAAGAAATTAATTAAAACGAAATTAAAAAGGCAAATCTAGTACACGGCTACACACACTTTACTTTATTCTACTAAGCTGTTGAGTTGTTATTGTTATTCTATGTATTATTTACTTAGGTTTTAATGGCTTTGTTCGCCATTCGAGGCGTTTTGCGTCGTTACACGACTTGTCAATTGACATTTTCCGTAGATATTGGGCGTTCTGTTGCTATTTTGTGATGAAATTCCCATACAAAGGTTGTGCGATTGGCAGGCGCTTTTGTTGTTTGGGAAGACTGTTCGTGCAATAATAATTTTGTAAAATCAAAAATACCTTACAACAATAAACGGCCAGTTAATATGTATGTGTGTAGTTACCTGTAAATATATGTATGTATGTATACAAATGTATGTTAGGAAAATCTGATGTTATTTTCGCCTCAACTTACTACACTGGAAAAAATATTTGGGGGATTCATATAGCCTCATAAAATAATATATCCGAAGGAAAAATCTAAAAAATTACACAAGTTGTGAGGACCCATTTAAAACTACATATGTACATACATATGTATGTTATGCCGTTAATGTACACCGAAGTCAGAATTACGTATGTATGTACAGTGTTGCCATCTTTTGATTTTCAAAAAGCACCAAAAACTTGGAAAAAAAGCGTTTTACCACACTAAAAGCACCAAATTTTTTTGAATCAAGGGGTGCTTATTTCATAACATAATACCGAAGTACTGCACATTCAAACTGGTATATCTCGAGAAAGAAAAATCGAATCGCATCAAACGAAAATGATTCTCTAATTAGAAATGAGCAAATAATTTGATGTTTTCATTATATAACCTCAAATATCGCTAAAACCGTGTTTTTTGCACTTTGAGGTTAGGATATCTCAAAATTCTAGTGCTAGAGCAATTGTGAGGCCAGATTTGGATTCAGCAACAAGAAACGATGTGTTTACTCAGGTGGTAAAAAAAAGAAAATTTGTACAAATAATTAGAAAGGAAAAAAACAAATACTTAACTTATTGCGTACTAGCATTTTCAACGCGAATAGAATTTAACAAGGTGGGTTTGCAACTTCAGCTTTTTATCAATCGTGGTTGTATTTTAGTCCATTTAAATTTGTAGATTCTTGTAAATTCAGTGCTGCCACAGCCTTAAATATTCCAAATTATTTCAGGTTTTAACTATCTCGAAGTAATTTTAGTTTAAAAAAAAAGCACTAAAAAAGGTACTAGGCACTAAATAATTTTTTTTGGCGTTTTAATTTTCAAAAAGCACTAAATCTAGTGCTTAAAGCACCAAGTTGGCAACTATGTGTATGTATGTATATATTTTTAATTCATTTTTTTTTATGCAAGACAACAACAAAATGTTTAAACTCTTGTAAATTTTTCGATCTTAAGGCTTTATAACATGTTGAACATCTTGTGAATCCCCTAATTATCACTCATTCCTAACATTGTTGTTCATTAGTCATGACTCCTGACACTCGATTTCAAATACATTTAGACATTGCCAATTTCGAAAAAAAGCGCAACCGGAAGTGGTTGCAAAGCTGTAAACAATTATTCAGTATTGGTTGAGCATGAAAATTGCTATCGCATTATCTAACACGCGCTTAGCCACACACAAAATTACAAACTCAAAACCATGATTGCAAATAACTACTTCGGCAATTCCATGGCAGATATCCATGAGAGCGAAAAACCCAAATGTTCTTCTTAAGTTATTAATAGGGCAGGTTTTTCTTAAATAGCATATTGACCATATTAAAAATAAGTCGAAGCACTATGCTCATTGCCTTTAACATAGCTAGACTTGAGTAAAAGTGACTACGAAATTTAAAAAAAAATAGTAAATCGATTTGCTGTAACACGAGCGACCGTACATAATTCCATTTATCTTTCATATCTTTCCAAATTTCCATGTGATTTGTTTTTAACCGACTTCAAAAAAATGAGAAGGTTATCAATTCGTCGGAATATTTTTTTGTTATGTATGTCACCGCATTACTTTGGACCACGTTTACCGATTTCTATAGTCTTATTTTTAAAGAAAGGCGGCACCTTTGTGTGGTTCCATACTAATTTGGTTTAGATTCGATCATTGGATCGTGAAGAAACTAACAGTACTCTTAATTTTTATATGAGAATTGAAGTCGGTTTTGTTCTTTGCTTAAAAATTACTTATCCTTTTCAGAACTTTCGCATAAATTTTGATAAATAAGCATTGCTCAGTATCAATTGTGTCGAAATTGTAAGGCGAGTGACGACTAACTTTTCATTTGTAGTTAATAACCCTGCAGGAAGTGACGTTAGCTTATACCTAACTTTGGTCTGTTTACGCGAACACTAGTGCTAACTATTAACTGTATATTTTGTTCGAGAAAAGCTTACTACTTGGCACCCTGAAATTGTGCATATGGAAACTGTGCATACGAAATAATGCATATGAAAAAACCGAAATAATGCATACGAAAAAAACCGAAATAATGCATATATGCACAGTTTCGGTTGAAAACCGAAATAATGCATATGA
>NW_016158849.1:0-159 GCF_001687245.7 Rhagoletis zephyria | reverse complement strand
AATAATGCATATATGCACAGTTTCGGTTGAAAACCGAAATAATGCATATTAGAAAAACCGAAATTATGCATATGCACTCTTTCGTTTGAAAACGGAGATAATGCATATGAAAAAACCGAAATAATGCATACATGAAAACGAACTTCTTTCTGAGTAGGC
>NW_016158848.1:103294-107368 GCF_001687245.7 Rhagoletis zephyria | reverse complement strand
GTAAGGGTTATAATCCCTAAGCGCGGTTCAAGGCCGCCTACGCAGAAAGAAGTTCTGTGCAAAATTACTTCCGGTCCCCTTTTCCGCCAACATAGAAAGGAGAATTCTTCTTAGTAACGATTATAATCCTCAAGCGCGGCCGAAGACTGCCTAATCAGAAAGAAGTTCTGCGCAAAAATACTTCCGGTCTCCTTTTCCGGCAACACAGAAAGGAGAATTCTAAATAGTAAGGGATATTACCTATAAGCGCGGCCGAAGGCCGCCTACGCAGAAAGAAGTTCTGCCCAAAAATACGCAGAAAGAAGCTCTGCGCCAAAATACATCCGGCCCCCTTTTCCGGCAACACAGAAATGAGAATTCTAAATTGTAAGGGATATAACCTGTAAGCGCGGCCGGAGGTCGTCTACGCAGAGAGAAGTTCTGCGCAAAAATACTTATTTTCCCTCTTTACCGGCAACACAGAAAGGAGAGTAATACTTAGTAAGGGTAATAATCCCTAACCGCGGCCGAAGGCCGCCTACGCTGAAAAAAGTTCTGCCCAAAAATACGCAGAAATAAGCTCTGCGCCAAAATAAATCCGGTCTCCTTTTCCGGCAACACAGAAAGGAGAATTATACATAGTAAGGGATATAACCTATAAGTGCAGCCGAAGGCCGCCTACGCAGAAAGAAGTTCTGCCCAAAAATACGCAGAAAGAAGCTCTGCGCCAAAATAAATCCGGCCCCCTTTTCCGGCAACACAGAAATGAGCCTGTAAGCGCGGCCGGAGGTCGCCGACGCAGAGAGAATTTCTGCGCAAAAATAATTCTGTCCCCCCTTTTTCAGCAACACCGAAAGGAGACTTCTACTTAGTAACGGTTATAATCCGTAAGCGCGGCCGAAGGCCGCCTACGCTGAAAAAAGTTCTGCACAAATACTTCCGGTCCCCGTTTCCGGCAACAAAGGAAGGAAAATTCTACTTAGTAGGGGTTACAATCCCGAAGCGTGGCCGAAGGTCGCCGACGCAGAAAGAAGCTCTGCGAAAAAATACTTCCGTCCGCTCTTTTCCGGACACAGAAAGGAGAGTTCTACTTAGTAAGGGTTATAATCCCTTAGCGCGGCCGAAGGCCGCCTACGCAGAGAGAAGTTCTGCGCAAAAATACTTCTGTCCCCCCTTTTTCAGCATTACCGAAAGAAGAGTTCTACTTAGTAACGGTTATGATCCCTAAGCGCGGCCGAAGACAGCCTACGCAGTAAGAAGTTCTGCGCAAAAATACATCCGGCCTTTTTTTCCGGCAACATAGAAAAGAGAATCCTCCTTAGTAAGGGATATAATTCCTAAGCGCGGCCGAAGACCGCCTAAGCAGAAAGAAGTTCTGCGCAAAAATATTTCCGGTCCCCTTTTCCTGCAACACAGAAAGGAGAGTTCTACTTAGTAAGGGATATAATCCCTAAGAGCGGCCGCAGGCCGCGCTGAAAGAAGTTCTGCGAATAAATACTTCCGGTCCCCTTTCCCGGCAATACAGAAAGGGATATTCTACTTAGTAAGGGTTATAATCGCTAAGCGCGGCCGATAATTTATAAAAAAATTAGCGTTAAATAAAAGTAAAATAAATAGTCAAAAGTTTTTAATATATGGGTGTCTTATTAAGCTAAGATAAGCACTATATAATGAAAACTGTGACACTTATTTCTCACAGTTGGAATCTAAATCCCATTCAAGCCCCGTTAACTAATATTGTTCGCTTCAAGTTCTACAAACTCCATTGCTTCTGCAAAGAAAGATATCCGGTTTTTGACCACTGGCAACAAGTGCGAGGAAGTAAGCAGATGATGAACACTTAAAGTTCGAAATGAAACAGAATCAAACTTAGCCAGAAATGTTTGCTTCTGTGTTTAACTAAAATCAAAGTGAAATTTTTAAAACCAATTTATTTAAAAATTCGCAAGGTGCTTTTGGTTTGCAACTCGGATTCTTAATAAGAAAAGAACACACTTTATTGCAGTACTGTAAAATCAAAAAGCGCTTTGCGCATTTAAAAATAAATAATAATTAATAATAAATAAGTTTAGTTTTTTTAAACATAATTTTTTGTAAAACACATAATTCTAAAAAATATACACCAAAAAATAAATAAACTTCATTTTAGTTAATGGAAAAACAAAATAGCGAAATATAATATCGCTTTCTTACAGCAACAATTTGAATTGCACATTTGAATTTCTCAGTTTTGAAAAAAAAAAATATTGTTAAAATTGTGGAGTTTGGACACGCATATCTCCCAGCTGAAAAACGATAGAAAGCTTAACACCCGTATGCTGTAATCCGAAAGTTCATAGTTTCGAATTCGTAGCTCCGTTCCGAAAATTCGAAAATTGATATGTTGTAATCCGATCGTAACTATGAACGGCGTTGCCAACTAAAATAGTGAAATTTGAAGTTCTTAATCAGCTGCTTTGACAGAAACAAATCAAAATAAATATAATCGCAAGTGAACAGTGAAATTAAAAAAAAAAAATTGTTTAATCGCATTTGAAAAGGCTTTTCCTTAATTAAGTTAAATATAATGGATTCATTGGCCAGTGCACTTTTGTCTCAGGAGGAAGAACATGCTGCAGCCAACTGTTGCATTAATACTCAAAGGAGATTGCTACGAGATTGTTCTGATCCATTTAGCTTAATTGATAAAATGTAAGCTCCCTCCTTTTAAGGGCCTCCATTTCACTAGATATTGTGCCGCTTTAGTTCTTGTAACGTTTTCCCAAAATGCCACAACATCCTCTTTAGCTCCTTTTACAAAGCCTTGAGCAATGCCCGGCCTTTCGCTCATGCATTCCACCAGTTTTTCGTATTGCGAGCGATTTGTTGTGATCTTCGACCTGATAATTTTGTAAACATTTTAATAATAAATCTTTTTTCTATTCACACTTCAACTAACATACGTATTTCTGCGTTTACACACTTTATTTTATTGATATTTTAATACAAATTGTTTCGCTGCGACTCGAGTTGCTATTCTTACAAAATTTCCGACAAGTACATAAAAATGAAAGCTACGTCGGTTTCAGGCATACCAACATTACGAATTTCGAAGATGGAATACGAATTTCGAAATTACGATACGACAACACGGGTTTCCGCATACCAATTTTACGATTTGTAGCAAAATCGAATCTACGACGATTAGAAGATTACAGCATAGGGGTGCAAAACTTACTTAGATGTATTATTTATTGGGGAATAAACCTGAGTTTTTATTTTTCAAAAAAAGGGTTTTTTAAAAATTGCCCGTTTGGCACCAGTGTGCGCCGCTTGAAAAAGTAATTCTGTGTACATTTTTTATAAGAAATAAACGGTTATGAATATATTTATGAATATACGAGCATATTTTTTTTTGACTCTTCAAGTTTACGAATTGAAATTAGAAAATTTGTGGTGTTCGCTGTACGTTACCCGTTTCCGATTTGAAATAACAACCGATTTATTCGCCTATATTCCCGATAGGAAAATAAAAAAAATATTTTTGGTTCAGGAGCGTTATAAAAAATTTCAGTTATGTATTTACTGATTAAATAACATATAAGTATGTACATACATATGTAATTGGAATCGAAAGTTTTATGTTTAATACGCATATACATAAATACAGTCAGGGTAAAAAATATGAATAACCTGAATTTTAGAATAATAAGGTGCAAGTTTCAAGCCTCAAAAATTAACGTTGATTTTTGGGATTTTTTTTGTCGAGGGTGTTGCGAATTTATTTCCACTAGTGTTCGCCCAGCGGTTGAAATTCAACCGATAAAATTAAGGATAGTTTATTTAAGTTGAATGAGCTAAAATAACATTAGTTGGAATGGGTTAAGTGGAGGGGAGTTTAGCTTAGTACTTGGTATAACATAACATAACCATAACATAAGAATAAATAACATAACATATGAAGCATAACACACCACAATATAACATCGCACACTCTTCAGTTGTATTTCCTTTTTATCCCTTTTTTCACCTCTATCTAAATCTTATTTATTTTGGTTCATTTTATGCCAAATGATGTTGCCTTTGATGCCACATCAAGTGATATCATGTCATGTG